>NW_017306335.1:2442536-2463124 GCF_000935625.1 Nanorana parkeri
ATAATTTTCAAAAAAAGAAGAGTATAGGCCGCACACTTCTTATCAGTTTGGTTTGAAAGAGCCATCCAGGCTACTCACATCAAGGGATTGACACTTTCTAGCCTTAGAATAAATTGGGGCATTACTACAAAGAAAATAAGGTAATGTGACTACACACACAGATAGCATATTACATCCCTCATCCCACATAGGAGATATATCCTTATCTTGCTGTAACCAAACCTGCCCCAAACCCAGACCCCCAGACAAAAACAAGCAGTGAATCCTTGAATTGTGGAGGTAGCCCCACTGCAAGGGTTAATTTGGTTCTTCTTTAATAAAATACAAACTTATATTCAAAGGACGTGAGTGCCCAAATACTGAAGGCTTATTAAAAAAAAGGCACTCTTTGAAAAATATACTTATTGTGGTTGGAGCCACGCTATGATTACGTCCTGAGCGAGCACCGTGCTGCTCGTGGGGAGAAACCAAGGAAGTTTGGCCATGTCCGACGTACACTGATCCCGGAAAGGGAGTGCGGTGAGGAGAGAGGCCTCAGGAAGCCCCAGGAACTGTCGCAACTACAGTAGGGCGGAAGTGGGGATACCGCTGTGACCAGCTTGTCAGCAGAGGAAGAGTAAGTGGCTCAAGAGGCACGAGAACCACCGGTACCCGAGGGAAAGGAAGCCACTAAGACTGGCAGGACACACGGTGGAGATGGATAAAGGCAAGGAACGCTGATCTAGAGGCTGAGCAGTATTTGAGGCGCTATTGTGGCTGTTGTCATGACTGATCTTAAAGGTGGTGGGCATGACCTCGAGCAGGATGCAAAAGAAGTGCAAAGTTACTAAAGTAAAGGCGTACGCTATAGTAGAGTTCCATGGAAAGATGGCTCCAGGTGGTGCTAAAGCTAGAGATTCATTGAGCACAGATGATGGTGATCCTGAACTATTATTGGATATAATGCAGTCCCAATTGGAAACCCAAAAGGACGCATCAGACCTCTTTGAGAAGTTTCAATCAATGCTCCATACAGTGCTGCATAAGATATCTAAAAGTATAACTGATCAACTCACTAAGGAGTTTAGGGACTTGGGTAGCAGGATTACAGTCATGGAGCATAGACTGGATGATGCTACTACAGTTTTAGAGGGACATGAAGAAGAGGTGGAATCCCTTAAATTTAAGAAACAAGTATAACCAGCCTAGTGGACGATGCTGAGAATAGATCCAGGAGATCACATTTGAGAATTGGGGGCCTTCCTGAATCTGTCATTGATTTGCATACAGCAGTGCCTCTGCTGTTCAGATATCTCTATGGAGAGACTGGAACTGGATAGAGTCCATAGGGTATCATCACGCCGACAACCTGACTGGACATAATAGCAAAATTGCCCTACTGTATGACTATAGAGAGCTCCTGCTCCAAGCTGCGCGGAATATGGAGCCCTTAATGTTTCGAGGACATCAGTACCAGCTCTTCATTGACTTGGCACCTGCCACTATACAGAAACGCAGAGCTTATAAGCCCTTTGTCTCTCTGTTGCAGAAGCGACAGATTCACTATTGTTGGGGGTTTCCCTTTAAGCTGCTGTTTAGTCCTAAAGGCAAAGCTTACTCTTTGACAGATATAGATTCAGCCAAGGCCACGTTTGTCTCACTAGGCTTCATGGAACCAGAACCTGCAAAGCAGAGCCCGGCAGAGAAAACAGTTTAACCCCTTAGTGACACAGCTTCAGAAAATGTTGTAGTTCCTGGGGACCGGAACAATTTTGCTATTTTTGCTATGTGTTTGTTTCAACATAATTTCCTTTTCTCTCATTCATTGCACCTACACCTATTATATACAATTTTTAAAGGACAAAATGGGCTTTAATCTGATGTGACATATGTATATATACATTTTTTTAAATAAATAACATAAATTACATAATTAGCGTAGCTAGCAAAAAGTAATTTTTATTTGTCCTGATGTATAGGGTATATCATATGCCTGGGATTTCAGCTTATTTTGTAAGTTATAGGTCACAAAATACAAGGAGTGACATACAATTTTAGTGTGGAACAATTTTAGAATGTGGTATGTTTGTGTCTTCTATCTTTAATAGCCTCCTCTGCACCATATTTCCTTATAATTTTTTTATTAAACATATTTTTTTCTTTTTTACTATTCTCTTTTTTCTTTACAATTTGTAAAAAAATTTTAAAAAACCTTGAAAAACTGTTTAAAATTGTAACGGCCACCGCTGCTTACCTTAGGGTTCGGGTGCCAGCCGCGTCTCGGATCGCCGCTGCGTTCCACAGTGGAACGCACGCTCGTCACTTCCGGGTTCGAAGGCCGGGTGCGTTCCACCTTGGAACGCGGAAGTGCGCCAATTCGATCGGCGGCTCTTCCCCACAACAATACAGCACTATATAAGCGCCCAGACGAGACAGCATGGCGTTCCACTATTGAGCCAGAACGCCTGCTGTCTCCTGGGACCCTCCTTTGCCTCCAGAGTACTTTGGACTGCTGCTCTGACCGGAACCAGACCCCAAAAGGACCCACAGCTCTGCACACCCAATTCAACCCTCAAAACAGCAAGTATTTAGTGCAGTTGCACACCCTTCCGTACGGACTGTATCCATTGCCAGCTACCTGCTTAAATCTTGTTACTTGCTTGAACCTGAATCATTGCTGTATTAAGTGGTGTCTCTCCCAACTGCTACCCGTTATATTCCGATTACTTTGGTGCTCAGGGTTAGGGCTTATGAAGAAATAACCCCACTCTAAAACCAGATATTAGTTTAACTTGAGGCTGTGATGCAAGAAACCCTAACTCCCTGTTAAACAGAGAGTGAAACCAGGGTTTCACTGACTGAGAAGCCTCCGCAGTTGCGATCCACAACCCCCTCATCCTCCATAGGCGTAACAAAAATTAAACAAAAAAAATTCAAGGGAACTAAAGGGTTAATTTTTTGATTACATGGGCTTTTGATTCTAAGGTATTCTGCGGATAGATTGTATTCTCCTCAGAAATACTTTGTATCACTTTTGTAATCCAGTGATCTGGCTTGCAGCTCCACAACACAGTGGCTGTAACAAAACTGTGATCACTGCGATTACCTATCGCAGTGATCACAGTGCTGGGACCCCTAATGTGCCATTGAGGGTCTGCCTCAGAAACAGAGGGACCCTACAACAGCATTAATTCAATGACCGCTGATCCCGCTACGGACCAGCGCTCATTGTACTGCATGACGGGATTATTCCGTCACCGGTCTTTAATGACCTGGAAGACCATGATGGAATACTCCCTTCATCGGTCAGGAAGAGGTTAATGCTGACCCATGTAGCGCTAGCATCTGGCCATTTATAATTATGGGAGGAATTATATAAACTAAATAAGGACAGGGGAAAGGGAAAGGCTGAAATTAACTTAAAAATAGCTTAACATTTTTATGTACTGTGCACATAATATGTTCCCATCATTGTATATTCTGTGAAGGTTAAATGTTTTTTTTCTTCTAACTATTACTCATTGGAGGAATCATTGCTGCTATAGTATACCCGTTATGGGAAAACTATGAGGAAGGATACTCTGGCCCTTCATTTGAGAATGCATGATGCCTGGGTGTATTCAACCCCTGGGCCCTGTCCTTTGGCTTTAGCCCTGAGGATTTTTTTTGCATTTAAAAAATGCTTTGTATCAGAAACTTGATTCCACTGCCTTTATAAAAGGAACAAAATGCAGAGTAAAATTTATAGTTAAACCTAAATCTTTTTTTAAACCCTAAATGTAGTTACAATTTTAGGTTCTTATTATTTGTATTAACTCCTTCATCATCTGTCAAAGGTTCTAGACCTCCGCTACACCATAAAGAAAAGTGTTTTTTTTTATGTCAGACACAGGTGAGTGTTGTTGAGAAAATACACAAAATACAACTTTATGTATGCCAGACTCCCCTAACCCCCCACCAAGTAGCCCCCCAAATGCCGGGTGCTGGACGGGTAAAAGCTCCATTTGTTCTTAGAGGTGAATAAAGCCTCTTGTGCTGCAAGTTCATCTAGTTCCTATGGATGTGCAGAGTGGTACCTCAAGATACAGCTCCCTATCCCCCCTAATGATGGCTAAAGTTTTGGGGCCTGTGTCAACTGGCTGTTATTGTACAAGTGATCTGGGGTCTACACAGCTGCCAGATTGTTTGTACCGTGCAGCGCCCTCCCCGCAACAGCTCCTGTCGGCTTCCCTCAGGCACCGCTGTCCCCGTCCCCGGGACCAGCGCGGCGGGTCTCCCCGCAATAATCGGAGAGAGATTCAGAGCTGATCTCTCCTCCGATCACTGGACCCATAAGTCATGTGTATTACATCACTTCCGGTGTCACTATTTACAGTCTCTTAGAGCCTGGAAAAGATGCTGGGGAAGCAGATCTCTGCTTCTTTGGGGTCCCTGGGTGACATTAGGGGTCTGAAAGACCCCTGATGTCTCCATAAATAGGACCTGTCACACCCTATCTGCTATTACACAGGGGGCTTGTTATCCCCCTATGTGATAGCAATAAGGTTAGTGTAAAGAAAACAAAAGTGTTTACAAATAAAAAAAATTGAAGTCACATATAAGAAAAATGTTAAGAATGTTTTTAAGTCCCCTGCCCCCCCACGTGCACGCACATACACACGCAAACATGCATCAGTGCGCCTGCGTGCGAAATTTACCATTCCTGGCATCTCCATATCGAACATTCCAAGAGGAGAAAGTAATAAACTGCTGGCAATTTGCTTTTGTTCACCCCTAAGTTTTGAAAACTCCAGTACCCCGCTCCCCCCCCCCCCCATCCACCATTCACTTTTGTGTATGTTTGTTTGATAATTCACATGAAAGATCATCCAGCAGCAGGATGGCGCCACTTATGGCCAAATTCCTTCTAAGGTCTGTAAGGCACCTATGCACTGCAAGCCATGAGATCAAGCCGTCTGATGCATCACCAAACTCAATGAGACTACTTTGAGAAACAATAGAAGGAACAAATTGCATTGCATTCAGTAGCCAGGCAAAATACAGCCATTCTGTAGGACAAACGCAAATGGCAAAAGAGCTCTTTACATCTTCCTTTTTCTATAGAACAGGCCAGGCAACAATATACTCATATTTATTGACAATAAACATCAGAATATGTGTTGGAAATGTCAACCAAGGAGCTAAATTATGTGGAACACAGCTTAAAACTCCCATTATTTTAAAATATATCTGCCTGACCTAATGCAGGGGTTCTAATAACTGTATAGCTCAAGAACTACTTTAAACCAAGTCACAGGTGCTAAGGACCGCTAAGGCTCATCCACTCCCTACCTTGTAAGAGGAAATATTTCCATCCAATTTTTATTGCTTCCCATTATACAGTTGGGAAGATTTAATTTCACATTTTGTCCCCATGGCATCAGGACAGGAAATTAGGTTAGTTGTTTTCACTGGGAGAGCAAGCATCAAAAACTAATAAAACCTGAAAGATGTTCTAACCCTCCATTTGACTGAAAAAGAGTATTTTATTGCAGTTGGTCCCCAACCAACTGGTTGTCCTAACAGAAATACAGTGTTAGTCTCTCCAGTGGGTACACATACCTCAAATAAAAACCTTAAAGCAATTGAATGCCTTTCCTAATAAAGAAAACATTTAAAAAGTTTTTACTGGAGTTGAGTTTAAATCTTGCTATTGACTTTTCTAAAATATTACATTTTTGGCACCAGAATCTGCCCCCCTTAAGTATCCACAGTGGTATCCATTCTAACAGCCAGGAGCTCAGTTCATAAGAGATGCTCACTGGCTAACAACAAACTGAGCGATCCCAAAGGCGAAAAGTAATTTTCAGGGTTATTCACAAAAGGGTAAAGAGTTTGGAGAAGACAAGAGAAGTGAACAATCTAGGACAACATAGCTGAACTGGAAAGTGAGCTGAATTGGAGAATTTTTCCAAATCAGCTATGTTGTCTTAGAATGTTCACTTTTCCTGCCTTCTCACCCTTTAGTGAATAGCCCCCTTAAGTATCCAAAGTGATATCCTTTCTAGCAGCCAGGAGCTCAGTTCATATGAGATGCTCACTGGCTAACAACAAACTGAGCGATCCCAAAGGGGAAAGTAATTTTGTCTTTAGTGTCAACAGTAATATCAGGATTATGTATGACATGGAGTATGGCACCATATTTACTGGTGTCGGGATACAGTGAAGCCATAGTGCCAACAGCTTCAGTTACCCACAGACCCCAATGTTTGAATGATGGCTGATTTATATCTATGCTTGTTACCACATGTGTTTTTTAATAGATCCTGAGAAGACTCATAAAAGAATGCATCTGCAGTACTTTTGGGCCCACACATATCCCTGTGTTGTTAGTGTAGGTTCATTTTTTTTACAGTATATATGTCTTGGAGTGCCATTTGTTAATGTGAATCTGGCCTGAACCTCATTGATGGCTTTGGCCAACCAGGAGCGTGTGCACGACCCATGGCTGGTCCACAGACTACAATTTGAGAAGGTGACCTAGTGTGTACCTGACGGTTTGAATAGGAGGCTTAATTAGTTTTTCCTAATGTGTGCAGTTTCACACATCGCACATCCCTTTGAGATGTTAAGTCTCCACCTGCTTGTTAGCAGTACAATGATAGAAAAGAGTTATTATGTCATCCAACCACTTAGGGGTCTAATACCCATAGCCCCAAGTCATGAGACAAACCTGATGTACTTGTTCAGAACATGTCATTAGGGTGTTATGAAAAAGACAATACAGTGGTACCAGTTTCTGCTGTGTTTGTGCAGTTTCACCCATCTCTGTGCCTTTTCTTGTAAACTGTCTGCTGCTTTCATCAAAAGCTCCCATCTACCTAATTTCCTTAAATGTGTTTTGCACACACTACAGACTGAACTGCTAGAACAAAGCTAAGATGGCCATAACATTAGAGTGTACGCAGACAATAGAGGACTATTATCTGATACTATCATCAATAACAAAGCTATGATGGTCATTACATTACAGTGTCCACAGACAATAGATTAATATTATCTAATATTGATCATCAATGAGTATGATTTGCTACATTGTTAACGTCTATGGGGCAATGGAATCAGAATTATACACAGCAACAAGATTTTTGCAAAGATCTAATTGATCTGCGAACTGGGAAAGATTAGCGAAGTTTCAGTATTTTTGATTGGCTTGAAATGGTATGAATATGGTTCATGAATCAAGTTTTCCTGGTTTGCTAAATTGTGTATTTTCTGCAGATAAGACATGTAAGTATTCAGTAAAAAAAAAAAAAAAAAAAGTCTTCAATTTTATAGATTTTTTTTGGGGGGGGAATATAAAATAACAATAACTCAACAACTATTTCCCTTTTCAGACTTTTGCACAGGAATACTCACAGGAGCATTGTGGTATTGTGTGGCAATCCCACAGTGGAACTGGGGGTTGTAGTAACCCAGGACTCTGAGCCAGAGAGACTGAGCAGTTCCAGGAAACAAATTATTTTGCTGGGAAAGAACTGGCTTTGCAGTTCTCTCCAGAAAACCTGGATTTGGTATGGGATCCTGGAACTGGGAGATTTCAAAGAGAACTGAGAGGGATGAAATCTTCATTCCTGGGTCCATGGTTTAGTAGGGGCCAGAACCTAATGATTGCACACCTGTGCATAGCCTTATGGAAAGGGTGCTGGCTAGTGTTCTGGGCTCCAGCTGGGAAGAGGAACAGAGGTGTTCAGGAGTCAGGAGGACTCCACCCAGACGTCAGAGGGGAGCCAGGTGGCTGTGTGTGCTGGAGGCACCTCGTAGACAGCTGAGGAGACAGAGAGCCAGTGACACATGAGGGATGTGTTTGAGTGCCCACGAGGGGAGAGGTCAGGAAGGTTGGTGACCCTAGGACCGATACGACACACTGCTGTGAGAGCGGAGTGAGGGCTCATAAGCTAATCTAATGAGCCATATAAAGGGAACTGTCTTATGTTGCTGCGGATGCAAGATATATTTCTGTTTGCCCTAAATAAACTGCATTTGATTTGACTTACCTGGACTACAGTGGAGTGTCCTTGTTACAGCATGTAAAATTAAACCAATTACCAATTGTCAACTACCAGAAATCATTTTCAATTCATTTGAAATTAAGAAGACCCTTTTGCACGTTCAGATAAACATCAATCAAATCTCTCCAGGTGGATATCAGCTCTTGTGCCCATCCACTATGGCCAGTGCTGGTGCAGTTCATCTTTTTGGTTGTTCCAAACAGACATTTGCGCCGGCAAAAAATTTATTTAATTTCGTTTAGTTTCTATTCGTAAAGTCAATCATTTTGTTTCCTCATATTTGTTACGTTGGAATGATTCGTTTTTGGAATGATTAGTTATTTCTGCAAAATTAGTTATTCGTTATGTCGAATCGATTCGTCATTTCTGATGGTCGCTTGTCCCTTATTACATATAATTCGTTATTTCGGAAGATTGGCTCTATAGCAGCCTTTAACAAAAGGCCCAAAGTATTGCCTCATGACATCCGAATAAATCCAAATTAATTTGTTGTTTTCGTTATAATTTCTTTCGGATCCTTTTAAATTTGTTACCAATGTTATCCGAATAACATTGGTAACAAATTTAAAAGGATCCGAAAGAAATTCGGGATTCGGATACATCAGAATCTCTGAATAAAGCAAAATCGTCCGAATTTGGATTCGTACCGAAACTAATCTCGCATGTCCAGTACCAGAAATATGAAGGATTAACCAGAGAACTGGAAAGTGGAAAATACTTTTCGTACAATGTAATATCCTTTGTTGTTTAATGACTATAAGTCATTTTTATAGTTTTGTTGAGATATTTTTGATATTTTTAGTACCTTGACTCTTGCACAGTAGCCTTTTGGTAGAATGGCATGCCTGGTTCTTTTGGGTTTTGGTTACTCCAGTTTCCAGATATCTCCACCAGAAATCTCAGTTCTGCAACCACTACACAGCTAAATGATGGCATCCCAGCCTCTAGATGTATTCTCTATCACATGAAATAATCCCAGAATTGGGAAAGCCTGGTCACAAACTACTGTTGGAAAATATTGCCGTTGATGACTGAAGCAGTCAATGGCTGATTTATTTCCATTGATTGTCATCTGAAAATTAAATCTGAGTTATAGATGGAGCCAGATTCATTTTGTTTAAATTCTGTGCATCTTTAAATCGGATGTAAACCCTACCTGAATGATGTGTAGTTGGCATAAGCACTGTGTGTCACAAAACATAACCATAATAAAATACTTGTTTTAACCTCTTTTTTTCATCCTATGCTGCATGTCAGTGCTGATGATCTCCTGGAGCCTCTTTGCAGCCAATTCTGCATGCTCTCTAGCAATGTCTACCTGGCTGGTTTGTATTGGAATGGCTTCCATCAGAAGCCGGGGTAACAGCACAGACACACAACTGGGAGTTGGGGCAGAGTGTGATCACCCCATAATAGGAAATGCCTGAACAAGGCCTGAACAAGGGAGTGCTTGATATATGGCTTGATCACCAGGAATTATTTTAATAAAAGCTGCAGATATAAAAAAGATTGAAATTGCATGAGCATATTAAAGCTTATATGAGATTTCACTGATTGGATTTACACATACTTTAAGGATTTGCTCTGATGGTGGATTATTTGGTGCATATTGCCACCATTAAAATAAACTGATAAAGGGGTCCAGTTTGCCTGCTCATTATATAGTATATATATCATGTATATATCACGTAAGGTTCAGCCTCTCTCTCACAATGTCTTTGGGCTTAGCCACAAACAGAAAGACTTTGTTCACATGAGGTGTTCTGGGGTTTGGTGTATCATAGATAAAACCATAGTTTTCGGAAACAGATTCCAAACTTTCCAACTGCTTTCTTACTAAGAATCTGCTGGTCTCAGTTCTCTACAGCTGCTCATAGAAGCGAAATTGACGCTTGATCTGGTCAAAAAACAATCTGGCCAATATCAATGGGGCTAGGCAATTATCGGCAGATCTTCGGGCACCGGACCTGCAGGTGATCAAATTTGGTTGGGTTTGTTGGATATTAATTTCTAGGGATTGTTCTTTCTCGAATTTAGTCGCAGTGGCCATGTCTGACTCCTCCCTATTGACATAGGGCGGGGTTCCATGGGGGGCCATAAGCTAATGCCATTATTCTGTATTTTAATGGACTTTATGAAAACTACAAAGAAATATGCGCAGAGATTATGAGGAACCATTAGAGGATTAGAGGAACCACTCTTTTTCTTTTTTAAAGCCTTTGCGGCTGCTGATTGGTTGAAGCCATACAGGATTTCCTATAAAAAGCTCAGGGGCTGGGACAAGAACTAATAGAGAAGCTTCATCCTTGAGAACTCACTGACAGCATGCAGCAATATGAATAGAAGAATTTCTACCTGCCATCTGTTTGCCTTTTTTGGCAAAATAAACTTTTTTTTCTACTGCCAGAAAAACTTTACCTTTAAAGTGACACTAAACTCAGAAGATACATCTTAAAACTGCATTCAAATACCTTAAATATTAACAAAAATGTATCTTATTTGTGTATCGCTCGGCTGTAGATCCTCAAATCATCTCTGAATTGGTGCTGACACTGTCCTTCCTTCTGGAGGGGGGCTACTTTTGTTCCCCATGGTCCCTGTGTGTGTTGTAAAGTAGTCACCGCTCCAAGCTCACTCCTATGATAGACTACAATCTCCATACAAATGAGTAAACTAAACATGAGATTGTAGTCCATCACGGGAGCGAGGTTGGAGTGGTGGCTACTTTACAACACACACAGGAACCATGGAGAACAAATGTAGCCACCCTTCAGAAGGAAGGGCAGTGTCAGCATGAATTCAGAGATGATTTGAGTATCTACAGCCGAGTGATGCACAAACCTAGGAAACTAGCACTTCCAAAAGGAGGCGAACAATTGCAGCATTATATTTTCTCTACAACAGAGTAATGTAAAGAGAAATGATCACAGGCTCCCTTTTTAAAAAAAATGTATGAGCTATTTTACTACAGTGTTGTATAGAAACCTTATTTTACACGAACCTGTATGAGCTGCTCCTGCAGATTGCAAATCCAGATGGCACTGAGGTGGGAAGAGGTTTTCCTCCTCTGGTCATTCAGCTGTGTGTGTAATCTGATACCACCCATACAGATCTGTATTCACAGCATAGCAACAAACCCCATACAGTATATGAAATACAGCAGTACCAAACTTGCTCTTGCTACCTGCTGGCCAGAAAGCTTAAATGTAAAGCATACAAAAAATTGTAAAGTAAAATATGTAAAAACACAACATTTCCTGTTACACTCAGTCTTTGGTTACAATATAAAGTAAATAAAATACAATAATTTGTTTTGTTACTGGTTTATTTTTTAGGAAAAGGATAAAAGTACTGTGACTCAACCCCCATTTGCAGGTGAGTGTTTTCCTTTTTGTTATTTAAATTGTATATTTCAGTAACATTACAAGTCTGCATTACAAGTCTGATACAGCAACTGTATCATTAAAAAACAAACAAAAAAAAACACCTGTTATCATTAAAAAGCCATCCTTGAGCTCCAGACAGGTACTTTGCCCAGGATGAGGTGGTGTCATCAGTCTGCTGCAGACAGTGATCAGACTGTCCCCAGTGATCAGACCACAGCATTGTAAATGCGTAGCAAGTCACGGTGGAGGATGCAGCAGGGGCTGATTGTAAACGCAGCCAAGGACTGCACAGTCATCAGGATTTACATGATTGCGTTGTCTATGAGATGGCATTTTAGTCCAGGAAGTAGATGGTGATCCTGGATGATTCCTAAACAAAGATGGCTCTCTCCTTCTGGAGAGAAAAGCAGATGAAGGCATTGTCAGGGTGACCTTTGTGAGAGTAATACCTGGAAGTGTTAAAGTGCCCATACACTGCACGATTCTTGTACGAGAATCGCGGGAAGTCCCGCGATCGTACGAGAATCGTCTCTAATGTACGGTCGCACGACTTTTGTATTACGAGCATGTTGGAAAACCAGCCGAGAATCGTACGATTTTCGGCTGGTTTTTAACATGATCGAGAGACAACTGCCGAACGGGCCGGTGTGCGCACGCGCACACTGCCGTTCAGCGTTGCAGTCATCGGAAGCCCGCCCCTCAGGCGCCTTAGGCCCCATTCACACTGAGCGATTTATCGCACGATTTTTGCAGCGATATCGCTCATATTTCCAAACGATATCGCTGTATGTAGCTTCTCCAATCCATTTCAATGGAGCTGTTCACATCTCGTCGCTCAATATCACTTGTAGCTCGTCGCTGTAGCTTGTTGCTCCTACATGACCCTTTTTTCGAGCGATTTCGAGCGATTTTGTTCCTGATTGCATACAGCCCAATAGGAAAAAGTTGCGCGATTTTCATGTCGCTCCGTGTGAATGGGACCTTAGGCTTAGGCTCTGTTCACACCCAGGCGTATCGAATATGCGCGTTTGTCGCGCGTTCCGTGACGTGCGTTTTTACCACAATTTTTACCGCTACTTGGCTATATCCCAATGGAAACGCGCGACAAAAACGCCCCAAAGAAGCTCATGTACCTTTTCAGGCGTAGGCCGTTTTGTAGCGCATTCAGACGGGCTGAAATACGGCAAAGTATGAACCATACCCATAGAAAACAAAGGGATTTTCATGTTTGAGCGTTTTGTAGAGCGTTCGTAGAGCGCTGAGCGCGCTACAAAACGTACAGGTGTGAACCAGGCCAAAAAGCTCCAACATTGAGCTTACACAAAGCTTGGACTTCCAGTTCCAATGTGGGGGAGCACAATTAAAATGTATCTGTTGGCAATTTTTTTTTTTTTTTAGCTTTGAGTGGGGAAGGGTTTTGAAATTCTGTCTGTTTCCCCATTTACCCCATTATCTGTACTTGTGACCATTGTTACTGACAAATAGAATGATGGGAAATCAAACATTTTAGTGCTGTCCCCAAAGCAAGGCAATGGGAAATATTCCAATGGGGACACCTGTTCTGGGGACAGCTGTCTAAGGGGAATTCCTCTCACCTTGGGAGTTTTCCTTTTAATTTCTTCTTGTGTCTCTGGGACAGGACGTGAAGGGAAATTTAGGGAAATTTACCCAATGGTACTCAGACAGCAAAAAAAAACAAAAAAACCTGGCAGGGGTTGCCATTTTTTGCTACTCTATCCAAAATTTGCAAAAAATGTTTTGGCTGTAGATACACTTTAAGGTGAACATTACTGATGGGAAGGGGGCTGGGTTTTTTACTGGCCAAATTTAGAGGGTCAATATTAGGGATGCACCGATACTGATACTAGTATTGGTATCAGTGCCGATACCGAGTATTTGGGCGAGTACTCATACTCGCCCAAATGCTCCGATGCCTAGCCCGATACTTCCTGTATCAGGAAGCAGGGCAGCACGCCATTACATGCAGCCCGGCGTCCAGATTGGCCGGGAAGCTGGCTCCATGCTCTCTCGTCACCTGTGAAGAGCGGCCCGATCAGGAAGCCGGGCTGCATGTAATGATGCGCTGCCCGGCTTCCTGATTGGTCAGGAAGCTGGCCAATCAGGAAGTCGGGTGCCGTGTAGTGACGCGGCACCCGGCTTTCCGATTGGCCGGGAAGCCGGTTTCATGCTCCCTCGTCACCTCATGAGGAGGGAGCATGGAGCAGGCTTCTCAGCCAATCAGGAAGCCAGGCACCGCGTCATTACACGGCACCCGGCTTCCTGATTGGCTAGAAAGTCGGCTCCATGCTTTCTCGTCACATAGTGACGACAAGCATGGGGACGGCTTCCCTGCTATGCAAGATGGTAAGGAGGGACCTGCCCCTGAGGGCTTACAATCTAAAAGGGAGGGACAAGTGATACATGAGGAGGTAGCTGTGTGGGGATGAATTGTTTTTGAATTAACTTTTGTTTTGTGTATGTTTAAAAAAGAACTCCGGGCAAAACTTTTATTAACCCTTGCAATAGGGCTACAACCATAGTGCAAGGGTTAACTGCTCGACTTGGTCTAGGGAGGAAAATAAAAATGTATACTCACCCGAGCCTTGGAGGCAGTTGGCTGCAGCGACAGTATGTCCCTCGACGTTCTCATGTCCTATACACTGTGTATAGAACGTGATGACTCAGAGACATTAGGCCGCTGCAGCGGAGGGGGAGAGATGCTCCAGGGACCGGTCTAAGAGCAAGCAGACTCTGAGGATCGGGTGGGTATCACTTTTTTACTTTAGCACCTAGACAAACATGAGCAGTTAAACCTTGCAGTGTGGAGGTAGCCCCACTGCAAGGGTTAATACAAGTTCTGCCTGGAGTTCTTCTTTAAGGAGAGTTATTAGGGAATGAACAGTACCTGAGGAGTGCACCCCCCTAACTCTCTGATGGCTCCACCCCTCCACTATCCACATAACACAGTGGCGGAACTACCGCCGGTGCAGCCGGTGCCGGGCCTCAGCCTCAGGGGGCCCAGCACAGTCCTGAGGGGGCTACGCGCACGCCCGCTTGCCGGATACTCTGTGAGGAAGGAGCCGCGAGCCGAGGACATGTGAGGACTGAAGACTGCAGGCACATCGGATGGCTACCCAGCAAGCAGGAGTGAGTACCCAGCACGCAGGAAACAGACACTGGGTTTTTCTGCAGCCTGAATCCCCCACCAGGAAACAGCAGAAGACCAGCCAGAGCAGGTAAGGGTAAATAATTAATTAAAACAATTATTCGTAGCTTGCTGTAAATTATTGCTGGCATTTGTAGTGCTCTATAGCAGGTGCCATATTGCATTGCAGCAATGCAGAATGGGACCCTCTATAGAGGACTACAAATCTCAGCAGTACTTTATACAGAAATGCTATAGTTGTATAAAGTATTGCTGGGATGTGTAGTCCTCTATAGCCTGTGCCATTCTGCATTGCTGCAAATATTAGGAACGCACCGATATATCGGCCGCCGAAACATCAGCCGAAAATGGCACTTTTGACTAAATGCCTTAAGTGCCATTTTTTGGCCGATACAGCGGTGCATCCCTGCTTTCTTTCCTCCCCGCTGGGCGCTGCTCTGTGTCCCAGCGGGGAGGAGAGAAAGTGTCACAGACGGCCGAGCGCTGTGGGAGGAGAGCGCTGTGAGCAGCCAGCGTCTCTCATCCCACACCGCTCAGCCTCCTATCACAGTCCGGTGTTCTATCGCAGATTGTGACTGCGTTACAATGTGTGACCGCTGACGTCATCACACTTTCTAATGTAATCACGCCCATTTTTTCGGCGGTAGAATGTGTGACCAGGAAACAGGGACACCGGCACTCCAATGTTAGTTCAAATATAAAGTCTTTTTATTGTAGAAAAAACTACATGTCACAAAGTTGCGACGACCCCGAAACGGTCGTCACAACTTTGTGACATGTAGTTTTTTCTACAATAAAAAGACTTTATATTTGAACTAACATTGGAGTGCCGGTGTCCCTGTTTCCTGCTGTTACATGACGGTTGCCATCCGTCCACCACCGCAGCACCCAGATTCTTTCATGGGAGACAAGCGGTCAGGAGTGTGATGGATTAATGGATCTAGAATGTGTGACCAGTCACATGGTCACACATTCTAACGTAGTCGCACCCATTTTTTTCCGGGGTAACAATGTGTGACCGGCAAAACGTGTAGAATTCAAAGCTTTCTCCACTGTTCCAGGGCAGATAGGCATCACAGATGGTATTTGCAGGAGAACCGATCTGCCCCAGAACAGCTGATCGGTCTTGAAATCTCACTTCTATCCGACTTTGTATTGCGCTCGCAAAGTCAGATAGAAGTGAGATTTCAGGACCGATCAGTTGTTCCCGGGCAGATCGGTTCTACTAAACATACCATCTGCAATGCCAATCAGCCTGGGAACAGCGGAGAAAGCTTTGAATTCCACACCTTTTGCCGGTCACACATTTTTCCCCCAGGAAAAAAATGGGTGCGACTACGTTAGAAGGTGTGACCATGTGACCGGTCACACATTCCAACTTAGTCACAATCTGTGATAGAACACTGGAAGAGCGTTGTGTGGGCGGAGACAGCCCGCGCTGTCACAGGAGGCTGAGCTCTCCTCCCTGCATCGCTCACTCAGCCTCCTGTGACAGCGTGTCAGAGAGGAGAGCGGTACAAACACTCCACAATCAGTGATCGCTGAGTGTTTGTAGATAATGGAGGACATGGTATGTGTACTGTATCCTCAATTATGAATGAATGGGAAGTGATCTACATCCCCTCCTGTCCATTCATAATTGTGGTTATAGTAAACATACTCTGTCCTTTCTCTGTAATAAATAAATATGCTCAAATATTTTTTCGATCTATTTTTTTCTATTTTTTCAACTTAATTTTTGTGTGGCTGCTTCAGGGGATGTGGATTGGGGAGTTTGTGTTTTTTTTTTATGGGGGGGGGGGCAAAAAAAATCTTTAAAAATTCCCTGTTTTTTCACTATGTTCTTTAGATTGTTATTAAACTGTAAAGGAGCCAATTTGGTACAGTTATTTCTAATTTTGGACATTTTTATAACACTATATTTTGCATTTTTGTTTTACAGTGGAGACTGGCACTGAAGTATACGCAGAACATACAGAAGACTTTTACTATTAATGAATACCTGTTTGGAATATGTTATCCTAAATAGAAAAATTTGAAGCAAAATATAATCCGTCATGTAAAAATAATGGTTATGGTACCGCAAAATATGAGTGTTTTACCTCAATTCATTTATATCAAATCACTCTAAACCAGTATATTTGACAGATGAAAAGGGAACAAGTAAGATAAGTTAGGGATCAGATATATTTCAACCAACCTATATTAACGACTTCATTACCTTCTCCTTTTTTCTGCCTTTTCTGTATTTGTTTTTTTCTTATTACTATGAATGTTTTTCATTGTTTTGTTACTTTGCTTGTTTTGTTTGCTCATTCTATAGCAGCGCATCGAGGAAAAAAATGCACAATATTGTTTTTAAAGTCCTTTACCTCATTAGTAAATAACTTTTAGGTTTATTGTAAACAGGGCAAATGATAGAATAAAATAAATTAATTTGACACTGTTTATCCAGTAAAATTTGTTGTTTTAAAATTAACAACGATCAAACAAGAAAAAAGTTTAATTTTTGTTTTGTTTTGTTACATCTTTTTGTCATTAGATCACATAATAAAAAAAGATTTGCAAGACAGTATTGCCAAAAGAATGTTGTTATCTTAGTTGATAAGTTATTGCCAAATCAATCGCCTCAATTACGCTCCTGAAAAATTGCGAATTCATACCTGAGAAACGCGTAGAGAAAGCTCTCCAGTCCTTCGCCTATTCAGCAAATGCACAAAAGATGACCTTCATGTAATCTATGTTTATAGTAGAATTATGTTCAATTATATTGATAGCCAATGGGTGTTGGATGGGGATGTAATAATTTGAGGCTGTGTGTCAAATGAATTGTAATATATTTTGATGTATATTTGTAATAAAATTATGCATTTTTTAACTGATCTGATGATGATGAAGATGTTGTCTGAGTATCTAATAGTGTAAAATGTAAAAATTGCTTTGGTCAGGGCATGGTAGGGCATGACCTATTTATAGAGGGGCTTAAGGCACCAGATTTTTGTGTGCCTTCAGGCTCCTGAGATGTAAATTCCGCCCTGATCAGTGGCGTCACAAGGGGGGTGCGGCCCGCAGCTGGGTGTCACCATTGCAGGGGTGACACCAAAATGACTGGCAGTCATTTTGGTGCCACCCCCCTCTAAAAAGTCGGGCACTGGGTCATAAACGGAGAGCCCGACAATGTCAGGAGAGAGGAGGGGACCCAGCGGGTGAATGTTCCCTCTTCCCTCTTCTCTCTGCCGGCATCCATTACCTAATCCCACCGGGTGAACGTTCCCTCATCTCTCTGCCGGCGTCCATTACCAAGATGGCCGCCGGCAAGCATCAATCAGATGGTCGCGCATGCAAATGAATGGATCTATAATATTAGGCTATATCTGCACTATAAACCATTGGTTCTGGATGTGCTTTTGTCTGCTGGGGTGTCAAGGAATGATTTCCCTTTCTCTGCCCACTATCCTGAAATTGGGAATAATTATCCTTTTATTGGGATATATGATGGAATGACATGCAAGTACCTTCTGTTCTAGAAAGGCTTTACCGTGCTATGCACTGATTTTACTTAATCTCTTCTCACCGTAACCTGTATGGTTATATTGTTTAGAGGTGGGCTTGATGTTCGAGTCGAATGTGAGTTCGACTCAAACATCAACAGTTTGTGTGTTCGGCTATTCACTCACCGAGCGCCCCGCAAGGCACTGTGCCTTGTAAGCCCTGATTGGCTAAAGCCTTGCACCTGACCTGTGCAAGGTCAGACTTTGGCCAATCAGGGCCCAGTACTCTGTAAGAGCCATGATTGGGCAAAGTCATGATGACTTTGCCCAATCATGGCTCACCTGTCACAACTGTAAACAGTTGGGCGGAGCTAGCTGTCACTGCTAGCTCTGCCCAATTGTTTATATGTTGCCGGCATCTGTCAAAATGCCATTCTGCGGCGGGTGTTCGTTGCAAACGGACGGACGGGACGGGGTTTTCCAAAAAATTATTATTTCTACTTATTTTATTTTTTATGCCCTGCCTGGCCTGTGCTCGGATCAAGGGTCTGGAATGGAATTTTAGGCGGACCCCACATCTTTTTTTCCCCATTTTTGGGGGTGGGGTTACTCCTTAAAATTCCTACCAGACCTTAAGGGCCTGGTATGACTTTAAGGGGGAACCCCACACACTTTTTTTTTTCTTTTACATGGGGTCCCCCCTAAAACTCCTACCAGACTTAAAGGGTCTGGTATTGTTTGGGAGGGGGAACAGCACCCTTTTTTTTTTCTTTTTAAATGTAATTTTTTTCTTTATGAATGTCAATTTTGCTGCAGCAGGTTCTATACATTGTACGGATCCGTCACTTTACAGGCAGTTTAAAGGGACCCCCCCAGGCACGATATTCAAAGGAATTTTTCATTTTTATTGTTTCACTTTAAGTGATTTTAAAATCACTGCTCCTTTAAAAACTGTATTTTTTAAAAGTATTTTTTTCATTGATTCCTGTCCCCCAGGGCAGTACCCGGACCCCCATACACCTTTTATGGCCAATAACTTGCATATAAGCCTTTTAAATGGGGTCAATTGATGTTTCCAATAGACTTGCATTGTGTTCGAGTTCGAATTCAAGCTTTTTCCATGTTCTAAAGTTCGAATTCAAACCAAACACGGGGGTGTTCAGCTCATCACTAACATTGTTACATTTTTGTCACTTGTCAATGTAAAGTTCATTTACATCTACTAGCCCATCTATCTCTACCCTCTCTATAAATTGACCATTCTGCTGTCCTAGGGAGACAATGTTGCTTCTCCATAGATACAGTAAAGTGAGTAAACATTGTAACCTCTGGACAGGAAGTGTTACTGGCAGGATCACCAGGTGAAAATGAAGAAAACACGAATGCAGCCACCACATCTATGAACTAGTGAGCTGAAATATATTACCCAAGAACATTTTTGTTCTTGGGTTTAGATGTACTTTAAGTTGAGCATGAACAGTTAAAACTAATCACACAATGCCAATGATTCAACCAAATCATACAGTATCATTCTTTTAGGTTATATGTACACAGATCTGCTAACTTTTATCATATTGCTGTGCATGTCTGCAATTCTGACCCTCATTATACTGTTCTTTGATCTGATCTCTTTTTGATCATTTCACCTTTTGTACTAGAGTTTTGCATACAGTAGAGGGTTGTTGAAAGCCATATGACTTTTTTCTGATTTTCACCCAGTAATAGGGTTAATCAAAACTGGGTTCGGACTCTGGGTATAACTTTTTAGTATTTGTAACCCTGTCTGCAATACGGCCACGTGCCAATCATACAGAAGTCATATGATTGACTGACATCTTCTGAGATCTGTAGGAACCAAAAGACATCATGTATCTAAACCCAAGAACAAAAATGTAATATATTGCAGCTTGCCAATCCTTAGATGTGGTGGCTGCATTGGATTTCTCTTTCCAGGCCAAGTTTAATTTTCTGCAAGCATTAAAACATTCCTACTGATCCTGTAATAAAGGTTCCTTGTAACTCTGTGCACTGAAGGGAAATCCCAAACAATATTATCAACATACCTAACTATTTTCTGTGAACTACAACCCTCTCCCCCATCCTCCCTATGTCATAGAGATGAGGAAAGAGGGAGGGGTTCTGCAGTCATAACACACTTCCTGTTCTAAAGTGACAGTACTGTTTTTCCATCGATACAATAAATTGAATGAGCATTGTCACCCTAGGACAGGAAGTGTGTTATTGGCAGGATCGCCAGATGAAAATAAAGTGGAAAAAAACACCATAAAAAGAAAATAAATGCTGACACCACATCTAATGACTGGTAAGCTGCAATATATTATATTTTGTTCTTGGATTTAGCTATCAAAAGTGATCATGCAGCCGCTAAGTTTAAGTAGGCTATACATGGTGCAAATTTGACAAGAACTGGCCAAAATTCATACAGTGGGCGCCAGTGGCGTAACCAGAGTTATGGGCGCCCGGGGCAGACATTTTTTTTTCCGTCCCCCCCCCC
>NW_017306335.1:2463152-2465374 GCF_000935625.1 Nanorana parkeri
GGTGCCCCTATCGGCACCCCTCACACCGGTATACCACCATCTGCTGATTGAAGGAGCAGGTTGGAAATCAGCTGCAAGCTCCATTGGGGTATTCTGACAGTGGCCGGCGGTCGTTGTCAGAATACAATGCAAAACAGCAGCGGATTCCTCCATCCACACTCGTAAGCCTCGATGGGGAAATCTGTTGGTTGAACAAAGAAACAGAAAATATACCCATTGTGGCAGCAGGCAGATGGGGATGTCTGAGTATAGCCAGGGTATCAGATTTGTATGGCCCAGTTTCAGGTGTAGTGCTGACATTTTTGCTCTAGGGGGAAGTATTCAGAGTGCTGGAGGCTTAGGGTGTCCATATACCTGACGATTATCGTACGATAATCGCGGGTGATCCCACCATCGTACGATAATCGTAAGGTTGATGGGCAGCGTGCGACCGCATTTACTGATTTTTTTATAACGAGCACGCTAGAAAACCCGCCCAAAATCATAGATTTTCGGCGGGTTGGTAGGACGATCGCAAAACAAAAGCTGCACGAACCGAGGTGCGCAAGCGCACACTGCGCGCTCACCGATGCAATCATCTGCAAGCCCTCCCCACAGTGGGGAGGACTTGTGATGATCGCAAGTACGATCTGCCTGTCCATGATGGGCAGGTCGTACGGCATTTTAATCACCTTACCACCATCGCACAACGAAAGTCGTGCGATGGTTGCAAGGTGTATGGCCACCTTTAAAAGTAACAAGCCCAGCTGAAGAAAGCTGGCTCATTAGGGCCTCCATAAGATATCCCAGCCTTCTAAGTGAGTGGGTCCACCAGGAACAGAGCCTGTGTGGCAATACACCTTTGTGGTGAGGACCAGCCTGTGCGACTGTGAGAGAAACAGTTGGGACTAGTCTTGGAAACAAACAAAGAGGACCAGTCTGTCAAAGTTGCAAAATGCTGAAGGTAAAAGCCAAGAAGCTTTATATGTGTTTTCGTTGCCAGTACTGCGGGTACTTTATGTTTGGAAACCCCTGCGAGGGAAAACCAGTGTGGACTTTTTTGAGTTTAAATCAATAAAAGTGGGCAAAGAAGCCCTTTAAAAAGAAGTAAGCGAGTGGAAGTGCCCTTAATGCGATACCATTTTAAGCTAATTCTCACACCGTGTATGCCCAGTTTTAGTTGGTAGGGTTGCCATCTGTCCAGGATTCACCCAGACAGTTCGGGTTTGAAATTTTGTGCCTGGGTTTCAGGTCAGCTGAAAACCAGACACAAGACGTCAGGCGAACAGGGGCAACCACAGGAGTCCTGCTGTTCCTGCATGTGTGAAGGAGCTGCGGCTTGGTATGGTCTCCCCGGGCTGTGTTTCCCTTTCCTGGGGGCACATGAACTGCTGCACCTCCATCCAGGCACATCCAGACGGGGACATGCAGCCCAGGAGACAGCCGGTGCTCATCGATCAGCGGCAGCGGAGCCTGCCCCAGGGCCGTAGATATTTTTTTTTCCTGGGGGACCAATCTTTCACCTTGAGCAATACTGATTTTGTTGTTTGACACCATATGGATAAAAATCATGTTTTAAAAAGACTTCTAACTGGTACCTGCGCACTGCACATTTTCACTGAGTATTTTCAAAACATACATATTAAAAATATGCAGCAGGCGCCATGTAAAAGTCTATTTAAAATAAAAGAAAGTGGGCCCAAATCACCTGGACTGGGGAAAGAAAAACTGTAATTGTTGTACATATCAATCACTTAGATCTTTGCTTCTGTATTCTTAGGTCCTCTTAAAAATTGACCTATGAAACCTCATTGGTTGCAAAATAAACAATTTTTTCTTTCTTCAGTCCTGTGAATTTGGCCCAATACAGTTTAGAATATACAATCCAGGAGACATGACAAACATAAATACAGTATATATACCGTAGTTTGTAGACCCTATAACGTTCACACAAACCGCTTAGTATACACTTATTGGGATTTTATTTTGACCAAATACATTTAGCAGAATACATTTTGGCCTAACTCTATGAAGACATTTGATTTTATTTGATCCTATTTATAACAGAAAGTAGAAAATATATATTTTTTTGTCAGAATTTATGGTCTTTTTTCATTTATATAAAAAAATTAAATTAAATAAATTAAAAACCCAGCGGTGATCAAATACCACCAAAAGAAAGCTCTAGCAAAAAATAGACTGGTCAGGAAAGGGGGGGGGGGGGGTTTTATAACGTCGGGGTG
>NW_017306335.1:2465453-2494738 GCF_000935625.1 Nanorana parkeri
GGGGGGATATTAAACCTGTGGGGCTGAAGTGGTTAATGTCTGTTGATCTGAAACAATAACAGGCAATAACTGGCTGATAACATAGAGCATACAAAATACAAGGGGGAATACATCGGGGGAATTTATCAAAACTGGAGCAGACAAAATCTGGAGCAGTAACCAATCAGCGTCTCTCTTCAGTTTGTTCCGTTAAGCTTTGAAAATGAGAGGTGGATGCTGATTGGTTGCCTTGCACAGCTGCTCCAGATTTTGGCTGCTCCAGTTTTGATAAATTCCCTTCATTCAATCTCAGCTTCTGTACAAAGGTAAATGTACTGGCTCTTTATTGAGTATACAAAGGTCATGTAGGCAAGCATGTAGGATGTAGTGTAGATGTGCCTCTCGCAATCATAGGGACATCTAGATAGGCAGAGCCAGCTGTCACTCACGCAGCTGTGTGAATCTCGACAGTAATGTCGGGATCCGCCCCGACTGCGGCGGTCTCAGTATATGTCCTCCCGTGACCCTTAAGAGAACTATGGTGAAAAACACTTACCCCATATTTCTCTTTTAAATGACATTACTAAGTGCTTATATGCTAATGTTAGGTTCTTAATTCGGTAACAGGTTCACTTGCTAGATTAAGGTTAAGGTTAAGGCTTTTCCCCATAGTTCTCCTTAGGGTAACGGGAGGACACAAACTAGCGTCCTCCCGTCACCCTAAGCTCAGTATACCGCGAGCTACAGCTCACGGTATACTGAGACGCCACAGTATACCGCGAGCACGGTATACTGAGATGCCGCAGCTGAAGCGGATCCTGACAATTATGTCTGGATCCGCCCAGCTGCGTGACTGACAGCTGGCTCTGCCTATCTAGAGGCAGAGGCAGCTGTACCTGCCCCCCTCCCCCATCCGATCCGCCAGTCAGCACTGGCGGATGGGAGCGGGGAGGGGGGAATCCAGCCCCTCCCCTGTCACGGCAGAGAGCTGTGACAGGATCGAGAGGTGAGCGAACGCCGGTATGTGTTCGCTCACTTCTCGATCTACTGAACCGACCTGTGACAGTCTCATTGCCACAGGTCGGCTAGAACTATGAGGTGAGTGAAAAGCACTCACCTCATAGTTCTCCTTTTAGTTTGCAGAATTATGTTGTAAAACAAATGGCTGTCATTGGTATTATTTGAATGTCCTGATGGGTAACATGGAGACAGTTAATCTCCCTGTTGTACATTGAAGTATCTCGGAGTCTGGAGGTCAGTCAAACAGATAAGGTGTTCTGAGATAACAGAAATGAATGTCTCCTGTATTTATTGGTGTCCTGCCTGTGAGTCTACTTAAGTGAATGCTTTAATATGTTTGGTAGAGTCCTACATGCCAACTTCCCCCAACTGGGTTAGAGCTTAAACGTCTCTTGTTGGTCAGATCCTTGGATATGCCAGTCTTGGAATTCCAGTTTTCACCAATAACACTGCTTTCTAGTTGTTACTTTTTCTTTATTACAGGTATTTATATAGCACTAACAATGTACACAGTGCTTTACATTCACTTCAGTCCCCGAGCTCAAAATCTAAGATCTATGTTTCACATACATACAGGAGCCAATTGACCTTCCAGTAAGTATATCTTTGGAGTGTGGGAGGAAACCCATGGAGGGAGTACATGAAAACTGCTTGAAGTGTCCTGACTGGGATTTGAACCAGAGACCCCGATGCTGCAAGGTAGAAGTGCTAACAACTCCACCGCAGTGTTTTTCTTTGCATCTCTTCTCTTCTAAATACATTTTCAAAACCTTCACTATGAGCAAAGATTGTTGATTACCTTATCACACACAATTATGTTGTGCAGGAGGGAGTAGCTAGACGCTGTCTAAGCAGCTAAAGTTGGCCATACATGCTTTGAATCTCCCTTGTTTAGTTCCAAGGCCTGAAAAAAAGAAATCCATCAATTCCTCCATCCATGTTAAACATGTATAGAGGAATCCCCGTTTCTGGCTACTGTAGTCTGGAACATCGGCTGCCGAATACCCAAACAGTGCCTTGATATGATTGGATAAGCAGTGCTGTTCAGCCAAAAATTTCCTGACCACCTCCATTCAATAAACAGTTGTAAAATGGAGATGGGGGGGGGGGTTAATACAAAATATTGTTTGTTTTGTTAAACAGTGTGTTTTTAGATTGCATTTTATTTGCTCGTGTGTTTTAGCAAGCAGATTTTGTAGCAGTTTTTAAGGGTTAATTAGGAATACATTGGTTTTTCCCCCTCCTGGCCTTCTGTTTAATTACTGTGTAACTGACACTATGTTTGCATATGTTTACAACTGATTGGTTTAAATGGGAGGAGGCGATACAAGTGAGTTACTGAGACCCTTACCTTGATCACAATGGATTTGATAAAGACATAAGTGGTTGAAGCACATCGTCCATCCAGATGAGTGTTTTTTTTTGTGTACCCGCCTTTCATTGTAAATGCATTGTAATGAAGGATTTTGTTTTGGTTTTGTCCAGAATAACTTGTGGTTTCGGACCTGACAATGTGGAGGGGCACACAGATCACGCACCTGGATCTATCTCCAATGGTTTGGGCAGTCATCTTAAAGAGAAACTTCACTCTCTCCTCCCATTTTTCTTTTTAATCCCCTTATAACCGGTTTGCTGGGTTATGCACAATAAACATACTCTCACCCAGCAAATCCAGCATCATCCAGTAGTGATCCATTGCTCAGCTGCAGCGCAACAGTTCCTATGTCATGGCTCATGCACATTTTTGATTAACTGACCCAAAGCCTTCTGGAATGCATGATGTGAATATCCCAATAGGCTGCAGGAGCTTGGGGGCTCACTTAGTCTAAAAACGCAGAAGTGGGGGCCGCTTGTATGAACACAAGGGATTTTTAAATATTTTGATGTATGTGTTTTTGTGAAAGGAGGGGGGAAATTCATATTAGGAAAAATAAGTGTGTAAATTAAAGGTCTGCTTTAGGTAGCAAAATACTGCAGGGGTTCTAACTCTTCTCCTCTCCATCTAATAATAATAATAATAATAAAGCTTTGGTGGATACTAGGGCCCATTCACATTGCTCAGGTCCAGTGCATCATGTCACGCATTAACTTTTGACCTTTTTTTGCATTCTCTACATCAAGCCAAAAAACACCCAGCACTTTCCCAACATTCCCGTCCCCCACACTTAACTGCAGCCACTCCTCCCCCACGGCAACCAGGAAGATATACAGGTTTTCCCAGACTTTCGGGTTGTGGGTCAGTGTACTGACGTCAGAGGAGCCGTAGGCTCCTTTTAAAACAAATGATTATCCGCGCTATAGTGCTCTCCCGAAACTCCTCAATAACACCCTATTGACAGCTGCAGAGATAAAGAGAAGTTATGTAAACTTCTCCCACAATATATTAAACAAAAGACACTGCGCTATCCCCGATCATTTCTATAAACCTCTAAGTGCATATACTTTGTGACAATTAGCTACACGCTGACACTAGTGCATGGAGTGGAGGAGACAGAGCTGCGCTCATACAAGCCGATTTTATGTTTTTACAGCGCTGAAAAACCCTTTTAAATGTAAGTGTTCTGATTTTTATGAATAAACTATCATCTAGCAGTTTTACACTATGTGCCATCTTGGTTTTCTATTTTGAGCGGATAAAGGTGCCCATACACCTTACGGATATCAGTCGATTTTTGTATGCAAGCGCGTTTCCGTCCGATATTCGTAAGGTTGATGGGCAGTGTACAACTGCAAATACTGTACAATCGATCGACTTTGGACTAAACAGCAGGTTAGAAAACTTCGGTCGATCGTACGATTTTCAGACTGCAAAGCACACCAGCCTGCAATTGCAGCCTGCAAAGCACACCACAGATCCTGCACAGCCCCCCTGAGATCCGGCAGACTGCAGGGTCTCAGGGGGTCTTTGCAGGATCTTTGGGGGGCTTTTCAGGATCTGTGGGGGGCTTTGCAAGATCCGTAGGGGGCTCTGCAGCCTGCAAAGCCCACCACAGATCCTGCACAGCCCCCCTAAGATCCGGCAGACTGCAGAGTCTCAGGGGGGTCTCTGCAGGATCTGTGGGGGGCTTTGAAGGGTCTGTAGGGGGCTCTGCAGCCTGCAAAGCCCCCCACAGATCCTGCACAGTCCCCCTGAGATCCTTCAGGGTCTCAGGGGGTCTGTGCAGGATCTGTGGGTTGCTTTGCAGGATCTGTGGGGGGCTTTGCAGGATCCGTAGGGTGCTTTGCCCACCATAGACCTCACAGAGCTCACCACAGAAACTTATATAACTCAAAAACCTATATAACTGAGCCCTGAAGGAACTGCCCTATTCACACTTTTGCGGTTGCTGATTGGCTGAACACTATTAGGATTCCCTACAAAAAGCCCAGAGACTGGGACAAGTTACATCACAGAAGCTTCATACCTGAGACCCTCCAGTACCATGAATGGGAGAATTGCTCTCTGCCTCTTGGCCTGCTGTGCGGGCTTCATAGCATGTGCCCCTCTAAAGGTAAGAATTAACAATAGCATCATAAAGTAATATGCTGATTATATAAGAGGATATGTAAGATTCCTTCTTTTCTATAAGAATACTCAACCTGGGGGAATCTGAGTAGGAGCCAAAAGCCATTTTTTAAATGTCTTTTTTTTTTAGGTTTTGTATATTTGGGAAGAATTTGAGCTCCTTTTTTGTTTTTGTTTCTGCATGTGGGGTCTTGTTAGAGAAATTTATAATCACTTCTGACCTGCTGACATAACCAGACAGCAAGTAAAGAAACATCTACAACAGGGACACAAACAGACATACAAAATTTGACATGGACTCAAGGCTTCTCCCTACTCTAATATTTTTAACTAAGAAAATCATTTTATTTTTGTCCGAGTTGCTGTTGGAGCATTTCTTTCACTTTCTTGTCTGATAAATCATTGTTAGTAGAACATAAAGTGAGGGAAAATCTATCCAAAGGTGCCCCGGATAAGCGTAAGAAGCTGATGTGGAGGCAACCCTTCTCCGCTCTATCCAAAACCATGCACAAAAAGTTTTGCTTGGACATACACTTTAACCGTGTATTCAGTTTATACCCATTAGGGTAGGCTTGTGCACTTATCTCAAGAAGATCATAGAATTGGCTTGTGACTAGGGATGCACTGATACCGTATCAGTATCGGTGCTGATACTGCCCATTTTCACGAATACTCGTACTTATGAAAGTGCCCCGATAAGAAGCCTGTGTGAGCGTAACGCGTAGGGGACTCATCAATTAGTAATATACCTGCAATAGAACTGTATCAAATATGAATATCTATATATGAATGTACAAAGAAATGTATGTAATGTGGTTTGCAAATATACATATCAGCATTTGTCTGAGACTTAGAGGCATGATATTCTGAGAAACACAGGAGTATCACTACAAGGGAAGTCAAGATTAATTTTTTATTGATATGCATGGAAAATAATAACTTTTTATATATCTAACAAAAATCGAAATAAATATTTCTTAACCATTTACATCGGAGTCCTTTCTAAACACACTCCATCACAATAGAAATATTGTTAATGCTTGTTAAACTCAATAATTAGGAGGTGTGGACTCAGATCGCCTGAGGTGAGTTCTGGGAAGTGCCATTACTGGATTAACATTTTTTAAATGAGGCAGCTGCCTGAGGTCTCTTACTTGCTGGGGACCTCGGCACATCTCTTCCTTCCTGATACCACGCCACCCGCACCCGCGTGCGAGACCATCTGGACTCCCCCTGAGACCCCACACAGCCCTCCTGAGACTCTGCACAGCCCCCTGAGACCCTAGAGACATGAGGCTGCCACTCTGGAGCAACACAGAGTATGTAGCTTCATATTTTTTTGCATTGTTGTATAATGCATTACTGGGATAGCTGCAGCTCTAATTTGTAGTTCTCTATAGCTGGTGGTATTCTGCATTGCTGTATAATGCATTACTGGGATTGTAGTCCTCTATAGCTGGTATTATTATGCATTGCTGTATAATGCATTACTGGGATTGTAGTCCTCTATAGCTGGTGTTATTCTGCATTGCTGTATAATGCATTACTGGGATTGTAGTCATCTATTGCTGGTATTATTCTGCATTGCTGTTTAATGTAATGCTGGGATTTGTAGTCCCTCTACAGCTTGGAGCCAGTGGCAGAACTAGCTCTGACCGGGCCCTGGTGCTCCACCACTTTCCTAAAATAATTAGTCTGTATTGTTTTGGAGAAACTGTTACATGACACAAAAAAAAGTACATTTGGTAATTGGTATCAGCGAGTACTTGAGGAAACGTATTGGTACTTGTACTCTGGGAAAAAATGGTTGGGTGCATCCCTACTAATAGCCTGTGGCTAGCTGCAGCCTTCTTCTGGAAAGTAAAAGTTAAATGTAATTTTTTTTGCTGTTTTTATTTTATAGATGAATCCCATTATTAATCCATCGCCCCCACCTACACGTAAGTGTGGTTTTTCTGTGTGTGTGTGTGTGTGTGTGGTTTTTTGTTTTTTTTTTGCACACTTGGCAATCCAGGGACACACAGCGTTTGCCGCCTGGCCCTATTGATTTAAATGGGGTTATATCCGCGCAGCAATCGCTGAAAAAGGGTAGATGTACCTTTTTCAGTGGTGCGCACCTTGCGTTTTTTCTGCTGAGATTGTTCTCGATTGCACATGCGGAATTGCGGTGGAAAACCGCATGATTTGCCAGCCATTATTGGAGTACCATTAGAAATGAATGGCACAGCAAGAGTGATCAGCGGTTGTGCGCAATTTCCTGCACGATCGCCATGCCATCTTTTCTGATAACTCTATACAAAAACGGTATCTTTTTAAAAAAAAGGCTCCACCTTTTATTATTGTAAAGCAATCCTTGAACCCAGGTCAGGGACTTTTCCATCAGTCTGCTGCAGGCAAGAGGAAGCATTTCCTCAGTCTCCTCCAGTGATCAGACTGCAACATTGTAGCTTTGTCTACAGGAAGTGCAACATTGTCTACAAAATGTGCACAGTGTAGGGAGGAATGAAATAGATTCAGTTCTATTAGTAAAGCTAAACTCCAGGCAGATATAAAAGACACATTATTTCAGCTCTGTATTCATTAAAACCTTGCATGAACAGTGCAGCTCAGACTGGGAGAGGGAGAAGTAGCACAAGGAGCCAATCCATTGTGTTATCAAGCAACATGCTGATAAGAGGAGAGAGCAGAGTAACAGATGAGCTCATCAGTCTCCTGTTTCTCTGTTGTTTCTTCTTTCAATGTTCAATCTCATGGTGGGGATGGGACCAGACCTGTGAGTGTTACTAGACTTTAGCTAAGATAGATCAGGTCTCCTCCCAGGGGCATCCCGAGGCAGGGTGTCACCCTGCCATGTCATCATTGCGCGTGACGTCACCTTGTGCATGTGGGCGATGAAATCATCGTGTATGAGCGGCAATCAGATTGACTCCTGCCATCTTGGTGATAGACACTGGCAGAGATGGGAGGGGACGTTCACCCAGTGGGATGAGGTATGCCACCGGGTCTCCTCCTCTCTCCTGACACTGTCAGGCTCTCGGTCCATGACCGAGTGCCCGACTGTTTAGAGGGGGGGCACACCAAAATGACTGTCAGTCATTTTGGTGTCACCCCTGCAATGGTGTCACCTCGATGTGGGCCGCACCCCCCAGCACCCCACTTGTGACACCACTTTCTCCTCCCCTGCCACACAGGGCTGTGCTATGTGCTAGAGCTGTATATATTTCAGGGCTGGAAAGACAGAAATACAAATCTGTCTTTCCAGGTAAAACAGATGCCTTAGAGCTATTTCCTCTGTGTATCTAGCTGCTTTTCTGGATTTAATCTTTTTGGCTAATTTCAGTGTGTATAGGTTGAAGGGGGTTAGAACCTCTGTTAGCTTTCCGTTGCTGCCCTGTGTGGGGAGATTCCTTCTTATTCTGGTATAAATGATGGGTATCAGATAAACATGTGCTAGCCTGTAAGATCATGGACATTGAAAAACTTTCTGATGCTGTTGTTGGGGGGAATGGAGTACAGTGGTGTAGCACAGACCAAAGAACTCGAACCAAAACTATAGTTGTGACTTGCGTAATATTATTAAAGTTTAGAAAGCTTTTTTTTAATGCTTAATGTTTCCTCTTTCAGAAAGGGAGTTGGACCGATCTGTTGTTTACGCGCTCATTCTTCAGGTCAACAAAGGTAAAATTTTCTTTATGTTTTTGATCAGTTCATTATATAGATCTTACATAATTTGTATTTGAAAAAATGTGCAGGTGTCTCCCCATCCATCGCATTTAGGGAGATCTCTGCCAATCTATGGTCAGCCTTATGGCTTTTCTCCCTCTGGTCTGACTGAATAAAAACCACGTATTTTTGTCGGGTCAAAGTATTTCTCTGGGGAAATACTTGGAGAAAGAGCCCTTCAGATCCATCTTGTGTAGCACTGAACTGGACTGTGCTAGAGCTTAGTAAACTCTGGATTTGTTAAGTACTCGCTTTTTATTCCCTTTTATTTATTGTTATCTCTGTCTCTCTTTGTTAATATCTTTTTCTGTATATTTTTCCTGCACTGTTTTTCTTTTATTAAAGATCAAACTTAAAAATTGTTAAGCTTATATCTCCACTCTAAATAAGAACTTAAAGTATCCTTGTCTCTGTGGAGAATGTTACTGTATAGTGAGATCCGTCATATTCCTGTCTGAGAGGTCAGCTGTATTATAGGCTTTGTTTAAATTTTTGAATTCTCACAGCATTTGCTGAGAACGGTGCGTGTTTCCAACAGAAGTAATATATCAAGAAGCGCCAGAGGTTGTCATATATAGTCTCTTAAACAGAGTTAATGTATTGGCATCTATGCAGGAGGCAGCCCCAATGCAGTCAGGGAGACTGAAGACACTGTAAGACAAAACAAGAGAGGGGCGCCTTTTCCTAGTGCAGATCAGTTTTTATTTTTCATGCGTCCTATGTCCTGACGAAGGGGGCGTGCCCCGGAAACGCGTCGACACTCTTGCACACCGATCTGCACATAGGACGCACCTGCCAGACTGTTACTGCTACTATTCTGGTTCGGTCTCCACACTGTTCTTAATGCTTGTGAATTTCCACTTTTGATAGTATCCATTTACTTACCCATCCTCATTTTAATTGAAAAATAAAAACTGATCTGCACTAGGAAAAGGCGCCCCTCTCTTGTTTTGTCTTACGGTGCGTGTTTCCGTTAAAACATGTGGTGGCAGCTACTGTTTTGTGTGTAAAACTGGAGTTAACCAACCCTAGTGATGATCGCTCTGTCTGCTGGCCTGAGATTTTTGCAAGCTGGGAAATCTCTGTGCAGGGTGAGGTTGGGAGTGGCACCGCCACGTTCCTTGATAGGTTCGGAGCTGCATATAGTCGTGTGTTGGTGACATCCATCACAATGAGCACTTGTAAAAAAAATGGCGATATGGTACAGTAAGCATGTAAACTGTGTAATCTACATAAATGGTCGGGTGAGTGCTGAAAACACTACAGTTTTACTATTCAAAGGCCTGCAATTAAATAAAAAAAATACTGTTTGTCTTCCCAGATTATAGCAGTGAAGTCAACAGGGTGACTCAAGGTGACATCCTCTTGAAAAGGATCTCGCGAGTAGCTACCAGCTGCACGTCCTGTCTCTGGCCCATAGCTTCAGATGGCACTGTTCGTGTGCCGTTTATCCTTAATAATGCAGGCTATTGTAAGTACTTGTATTATGTGTTTTTTTTTTCTTGCTGGAAATGTAAATTTTACGGTCAGGGCTAAACAATTTTAAAAGTACAAAATAGATATAACAGAGACCCTTTTCTGAAGCAGAGCATTACAATAAGAGAGGGGCAAGACCTTCACATGCATGGGTTGGTGGCAGTGACTCCTGCCCCACTTATTGCAAGGCTCTGCTTGAGTGGAATCAATCAGAGGCAAGTGTCTAAAAGCAAACTGATATAACATTAACAGGGCTATTCACAAAAGCGGGAAGAGTTTGGAAAAGGCAGGAGCTTTCAACAATCTAGGGTTGTCCTAGAACTTTCCAGTTCAGCTATGTTGTATAGCTGAACTGGAAAGTGAGCTGAATTGTTGAATTTTTCCAAATTGGCTATTTTGGCCTAGATTATTCACTTCTCTTGCCTTCTCTCTTGCCTTCTCTCTTCACCCTTTTGTGAATAGCCTGGTAAGTTACATAAGTGCGCATGTGTGGCATAGATTGAACAATTAGTTCTCTTATAGTAGATTTGTATGTTTTTTCTTTCATATGGTCAGAACTGTGTCCAGTAACTATAAAATAAATGTAGCAAATTTTAATATTTGTTCCTTCTGAGCCACCAGATGGAGCTGTAATCGTATTTTCACATGTTTGGTTCGGCTTTTCTGAAAAACCCTATTGTTTACAGAACTCAACAGCTCAAACCAAAAAGGTCAAAAGTAATCCAATTAAAAATGTATTTACGTATAACTGTTTTAGCCTTTTTGTATATTATAGGCGGGCATTCCTCTCCCCAGGTGGCCTTAGATGCCATACTGGTGGTGGATGGGCCTGGAAAAATGCTGTAACTATTCTTCCAAAATCAGCCTTTACCATCCTAGGTCGCCAGAACAGATATTGCTTAGTCCAGCTTATTTGATTGAGGTAGACTGATACTTCAGAGCCAGAAAAATAGAATGCTGTTCGAGTAACATAGAAGTTATTAAAGTATTTGTCTGAGAAAGCAGTTTGTCAAAAAATGCATCAGTATGGCAATTCTGTGTCCTGGGTGATTTTAGGACTGTTTAAGCAATATACCAGTGGATGTATAATACGTCAAGACCTGTATGGAAGGTAAATTGACAGAAATATAAATACATAATCTAGTACTTGATATGGTTCTGTGGTTTTCAATATGAAATCAAATTCTGAAATACTTCTTTGTATATGAGGTTATTGTACAACTTCTCATTAGGTAATGGAATTAATTTGGTCTAATTATTTTAGTGACAATTTAAGTAGTTGCTTTTTTTGATGGAACAAAAGGTTTTTGTTTTTTTTAAATATAATTTTGCATATTTCTGTTTCATTTAGCGAACAGCGACTTGGCCCTAATCCGCAATGCCATGCAAGAATATGAAGCGCTGACCTGTGCGCGGTTCGTCAGTCGTACCACAGAGAGCAGCTACCTCAACATTACATCTTCAGGAGGGTAGGTATCTTCACCGATGGGTGCTACAAGATTTAACTGGCATAGGAGAAAACACAAAGGACTCGGAAACCATAGGAAGTAGAAACTGTTCTCCCTCCCCCCCCCTCCCTGCACCTTACCAGGCCACGTGCATTGGGAGGGTGTCCCCGTGCCGATGGGGACAAGGGCCTCTTCCTCACAATCCTGACCCGGTGGTTGTAGGGGTCTGCGGGCAAGGGGGCTTATTTGATTGGGGTACCCCTTTAAATAAGGGGGTACCCAGATGCCGCCCTCCCCCCTTGTGAATGAGTAAGGGGTACTTGTACCCCTACCCATTCACTAAAGGGTTAAATCAAATAGTTAGTAAAAAGTCCAGACTTTTAGATAAAATCCTTTAATTGAAAAAAAACAAAGACTCACGACGACCACCCGAACCCGGCGAAAACTCGCCGCAAAATGACATTCAGCCCGAATGTCAACAGATGGGCGGAGCGAGCCATGGCGTCACGGCTTGCTCCGCCCATTTGACATTCTCAGCCGTCAAATACTACATAGCATTCGGAAATTCGGGTCTGTGAGCCGAGGTGTCATATGAAAAGTATTATGACACCTCGGCTCAAAGACCCGAATAGCATTCGGGAACTCACGAATAGCACTCGGGAGTTCCCGAATGCTATGTAGTATCTGACGGCTGAGAATGTGAAATGGGCGGAGCGAGCCATGACGTCACGGCTCGCTCCGCCCCTTTTGTTGACATTCGGGCAGAATGTCATTTTCCGGAGAGTTTTCTTCCGGTTCGGGTGGTTGTCGGGTTCGGGTGGTCGTCGTGCGGCTAATCTAATTGGAGGATAGCCATGACAGCCATGAAACTAGCATTGAGATTACAATAAGAATAAAGTACTGTTGCCGATTTGGCAATAAACATCGGCTCCCAATTTAAGGAGACCACAAAGGGTGCAGATCTACCATGCTTGTACAAAAGCACATTATTTCTACTTCCTTCATAGTGTGTTGATTTTATGCTTCTATTCCTCTAGTTGTTTTTCTTTCGTTGGACGAACTGGGGGTGCTCAAATACTTCAACTGTACTCATCCGGCTGTATGAAGCGTGGCATTATACAACACGAGCTACAACATGCTCTGGGATTTTACCATGAAATTACCCGAAGTGACAAAGATAGCTATATTATCATCAGGGATGAGTTCATCATTCCAGGTACTGAACACCTTAATAAACACTGTCATCTTCCTTCGTGTAATCTAGCACTAAGATAAAAATTCTTTTTTTTTTTGTTCCTCTACAGAATATCTTAACAGCTTTCACAAGTTAGAAGGAAATACCTTGGGCTTGCCATATGACTACAACTCCGTTATGCACTATGACAGGTGAGTTAACATTTACTTGTCACAAAACTAATGCAACAGCTGTTAGTCAACAGGAAACCATGCTTCCTACCCTGCTCATAACACGGCTGTTGTCCTATCTCCACCTTGCGCATCATCACAGTAGTTTTTGACAAGGGGTAAAATTAATTGCCATATCAATAAAAAAAAATACCTAGCACTAGATCCAGCTGTGGACAGTGAAGAAGAAGCAGCAGACTGATTGCCTCACCTATCTGTCACTGCTCTCCTGTCCCTTGTCAGCCCATAAGCACTTTATCACAAGTAACAGGTTCCTTGTGCTGCATCAACTTCCCCAGTGTGCTGTACTGGGACTACAAAAAGGCTGATACAAATTAAATTCAGCTTGTTAAATTTGAGAGGCAACATTTTTTTTTTTTGTTGCCTTTAGGAAAGCATAATTTCTATTTCTGACAATAGACAACTTGAGCAGCTTGTCAATATCAAGAAAACATAATAGGGTCAATTCACAAAGAGAAACGTTATTAGTTTCCTTCAGTTGTTAAATTACCGCCCCTTATTTAACGTTAGCAAACATGGTATTCACGAAAGCTATAATCGTTATTCAACATGGTCGTTATGGTTTTCTACTGACTCGTTATCCAATCGTTATGCTAATGTTTTAAACGTAATAATAACGTCTATGATCGTAAAATAACGTTTGAGAGATGCATTCTGGGAGCAGAAGGGGAGGAGAACAGTGCTTCTTACAGAGAAATGAATCATGGGAGATGTTAAACGGAATTTAGCTATCACCTGGGTTTCAGAAAAGTAATCCAAAATAGTGCGAGAACGGAATACACGTTTATAAATCAGAACAACATACTGATGTGTTCTTCTTCGGCTCTGGATAGTTTTAAGTTCAAATAGAGCACACCCAAATGGTTCCATCTTGCCCCAAACTACCAAACACTTTCACTACAAAACTGAAGAACTGAATTTTTGTCGCCAAAAGCTTCCTCTAACAAAGAAATACCGCCAGGGAAATGTCATAACGACACCCTGAGGGTGGTGCTTATGTAACGATTGCTTAACGATCGATATCTGGCAAAAAAATCTTTGTGAATTGCACTTCTGTACATATTTAACGATTTGACTTGTTAAAACAACGATCGAAACGTTTAATAACGATCCACACCTTAAAATATCGGTTCCGTGTAGTGAGACGTTATTTGATGATTTTTCAAAGCGTTAAATCGTTTGGTGAATTGAACTAGCTTCAATATCGTGCAAAATCGTTAAAATAACGAGCGGTATCTGGAAAAAAAGCTTTGTGAATTGACCCCAATGTCTAAACATTCATCCTATGCTATCTTGCTCCAAATACACTTCAAACTGCCTTTCTAGCAGGAGGAGTTGCTTGTGCTTTTGTGGCCTGTACACATTACTTTGCAAAAGAGCGGTCAAGCAGTCCCTGGGAAAACATCTGGGGAAAATCTAAAGCATTGCCTTTTGGCTGAATCTGTGACCTAATTGCCTATACAATAGTACAATGTAAAGAGGGGGTTTAAACATAATAAATCACAATATATATATATTTCCTGTAAGTTTCTTCAGAAGCATTGACAGATGGGAGTGATCAAATTTACCATGCACTTATGTATTGCATAGTATATTGGCACTATAGAATTTTTTTTTTAAACTCTCCTTTTAAGGTACGCGTACACCACGAATGACAGTGAGCCCACCATCGTACCTACTCCTGATCCGAATGTACCTGTTGGACAAAGATATGGATTGAGTGATCTGGATGTCCAAAAAATTAACAAACTCTATAAATGCAGTGAGTATGGTTAACGGCATAGATAAGTGTCTGTCTCTGGTCTAATTATAAGTGAGAGATTCTTTTTCCCCCACACTTGTATTATGATTTATGTTGGAACAGACTTTTGCATTTATTTTGGCGGGATTATGATGTCGTTGTGATATCACAGGGGTTGGAATACATTGATGGCTTCACTGTTTTTATAGTAGGCTCACTTTTACATTCATTGTCACTGTTGCCCTGAGAAAGGGAACCTGAGCTGATTTATTTAACACATTTGGAGTGCAGGTGACTTCTTTAACTTCTTTTATTTGTCATTGGCACTACTAGAACCACTGTACCAAGGTCATTACGACTATAAGAAGTGCAGCTTAGAACTATGATTTCTGCATGCATCTAGTCTACTTATTACACTTGTAAAGTGGCATTAAACTAAAATGCATCTTAACTGCTGGTACAAATCTTGGCAAATGTCTTTGCAAAACATTCTAGCATGTGGATGCTTTGTTGTGATGGAATAAAAATGACCATAAACTTAGTGACAGGGCCTCAACAAATTTACAATGGCAGTACCCTGTGAAGAAAACAGCATATTTACTTGCCTGGTGGCCTGTCTGAAATTGTGCTCTGTATTCACTCCTCCCACCGATCCTATTCCGTACATCCAGGTGGTTGCCGTGGTTCTTCTGCTGGTGCCTAGTCATTGCAGGACACATTTACAGGGTATTGTAATTTTGCCTACCTCCTGACAGGGCTACTTTCAGAAGACAGTTAGTGTCCTTATGTTCACCGGAGTGAAAATTGACACATGTGGAAATTGAGATATTTTGTTGAATGTAAATGAAATGTATTTGTGTCAATGGGGAGCAAATTTAAGATGGTTTTAGTGGCATTTAATAGTGCAATGGGCTTTACGTGGTTCCTGAGAGTTAGGGAAGCTCCTTTAACCTATATATTGTTTGTGTGTGTCGTTTTTGTTTTCCTTTTTCCCCCCATCTGATTATGGAACTTCTTATGTATTTTATGTGCCATCTTCTTAGATGTGTGCAGTACCTTGTTGAATGAAGAAAGTGGAACCTTCTCTTCAACCAGCTTTGCCACTGGATATCCCAACAACATGATCTGTGTTTGGCTGATCCGTGTTCCTAATGGACAGGTAAATCACTAAAATCTTAATTAAATGTTAAATCATGGCTGTTGCAGAGGACCATTTTACCTATGGTCTGGTCCATGTTTGAAAAGTAACCCCCTGTACAAAATACTGGTGTCTTTCTTCCATTTCCTGCATTGACACCATCCAAAATGACCTGCAATCCATATTAGAGTTAACACCCTTTACAGTCAGAAAGGTCCTAAGTTACATTGATGTCCCAGCCAAGCGACCCTAATTTTTGCACTGGGATTGTAATGTGTGCTTTTTACTGATTGAAAGCTCACTTGTATAATCCTAAGGGCCAATCCCCACTAGAGGCATGTGTTTTAGCATGTGCTTCTTATATTTTTAGACACATTTGTTCCTTATAAAGGAACCTATTCAGGTGGCTGGTGTAAAAAAATAAATTCCAAATGGTGCTCTACAAAAATGCAACATGTTGTACATTTTCATTGGTAACATTTCCTGCTGTAAGCAATAGCTTTTCTCATGTCTGTGCAAATTTAGTTGTGCCAGAAAACCCAGCAAGATGCATGACAATGTAATCAGTGCAAATGGATATGGATATGATATGTAGTCATGCCTGCGTGGTCCTGAAATGTTGCACTTCTATGTCATATTTCCATAAAGAAAAAAACCTGCAAGTTTGCAAGAAGCTTGTGGGTGTATTGACAACATACATCCTTGAAATGAACATATCAGGGCAAGTATGGTAGCAATAACAGGAAAAGATTGGTCGCAAGCACCGTTCTGTGCGCTGACCAGAAAAGAGTTAGATCAGACCGTTATTTGAAAAAAGATTAAATTTTATTTAGAAAAATAAGAAAGAGTAGCATCTCTTCCAAAAATAGACATAACACACTTTAAAATCGACAACGCTGTCTCACATAAACACACATACACATATTTCGTGGGTAGTCCTTATTTCACCTTCTAACGTGAATATGTTGCTAACAGGACGCAGACAGAAAGGCCTCTCATGCGGGAAAAGTTTTAGTTCTCATTGGTATAGTCTGGTAAATGCTGACAGTAAGGATTTGGTCTCAACTATGAGTAATTTTTAAAGTTATTCGGTGGGAGGAGTTTAGAGAATCCTCGCTTTCTATGAGAACGTAAGGTATTCACATGAGTAATAGCCACATCTCGGTTTTATAATAGCTGTATCTCAGTTAGCGGTTAGTATATTTGCATTGCCGCTGAAATCGATAGTTATAGCTGATGGAACACTTTTAGTACATTATCTTGACAAATCGAATATACTGGTAAATTAATGACAGGATCTCATTTGCAGGTAAATCTTCACCATTTTAGCATTTGATTATGTTATGACCAAGTGATCCATTAGGCATAAGTTCATTTATGGGATACAGAGGAGAGAGAAATTAAGGGCTATATAAAAAACTCACGATCTTCCCGAGTTGGTAGTCAGAGGTGCCGGTTTTTTATAAGTTGCAGCTGTTTCCCATTTGAATCTGCTTTTGCGTCCGGATTCTTTTCATCCAGTATAGTTTTTTGGTCCATGGGTTCTGCTGTAGGTACTAACCGGTTTCCCCCTTCACTATGATGTTAGAGGCAAGAGGAGTTCTGGTGGGTCATGTTGAGTCGGTAATTAAAGAGGGCAAGCCGGTATAAGAAGATGTCGGCATAGTCCTCGGTGATGCGGGTTCTTCCACACGAACATAAAACGAGAAAAACCAGTGTTGGCCAATACATTTCAGTCAGATTCAGGATACCCCAGACATACCATTGGAGAGGTACCCATGGGACAGTTTGTAAGACTGTGGGGAATCTGTAGAAATGAAAACAATTGTTTGATTCCTTAAAGATATTCTAAACCCATGCTGAATAGAGCCTACCTCAATGCAAAAAAAACTATAGAGAACTATTTAAAAGCAGGATAAAAAAGGAAAATATTGAGGGTGATGTGGTATTCTCTAAAGCAGGGGTAGCCAAACTCCGGCCCTCCAGCTGTGGTGGAACTACAAATCCCATGAGGCATTGTAAGATTCTAATGGCCTGTATGGTTTCTGTAGCACATCTTTGCATGTTTTTTAATGCATTTTCATGTTTCATGCTATTTTTTTTTTTTTTATCATTTGGCCAATGATTATATCTGCTGTGACACTCATTAGGCGTACTGTTCCTTTGCGGATACTTAAGCATAAAAATGCGTCAAATGAACATACGTGCATTTTTCATGCACTTCTATTGAAGTCTGTGAGGCCAAAAAATGCTCTGTGTAGTACCAAAAGAAGCACCAGAACATTTCCAAACATTTATTGATTAATGATAGCTGAGTTGATGAAATCCCCTGTTGAGGTGGTGGGGTTTGGTAATAAATTGTGGTCAAGCCATGTCTTTATGAAGCTGGCTTTGCTTACAGTGTACAGTCCTACTGGAACAGCCAAGGGCATTCCTTAACTGTTGCTACAATGTTGGAAACACGCAACTGTCCCAATATGTCTTTGTCTGCTGTAGCTTTACTGAGAACACCTGACTACAATTCGGAGGGGTGCCCAGATACTTTTAGCCATATAGGTTTGTGTCATGGTCATGTTTCCACAAACGTTAAGCCACAAAGTGTAGATCTCTCAGTGACTGTGAAATTAATTCTACTAAGATAACACTAAGTGTATAGGCGGCATGTAGTTGCTTCTACATCCTATGCAGTCTTTCACATGTGTATCTCCTCTTCATTTTAGGTTGCCCTCACATTCAATTATTTCGATATCCAGAACACCGCTGGGTGTGTTGCTGACTACATAAGGATTTATGATGGACCCACCAGGAACTACCCCTTGTTGTTGGACAGAGCATGTGGTACAGTTCAGACTCCTACAATCATTTCCTCCACAGAACAGATGCTGATTGAATTTGTCAGTGATGGCTCTGTTCCCTCTGCGGGGTTCAAAGCTTCATATACAACAGGTAACTTCCAGTGCTCACCATAGAAGTGCTGACCTTATTTTGCCAGCAGTATTACCAAAAGGCAAAAGAAATGGAATATGGATTGAGACAGTACTTGAGCCAAGAGCTTGGTTATAGGACATATATAGAAAGAAGCTGTACATGGACTCTCAGATAGATTTATCAGATTAGAACCTCTCTCATCAGGTTTTGTTACTGGGACAGGAGGTGAGCAAATTCTCCAACAGGGACACAGATGGCAATAAAAAGCACTTAGAGGAGAGAATGATTTGAACCTCTGTCATGTCACACCCGCACATTTAGAGTATTGCTGGGATAGAAAGTGGGAGTTCCTCTTCAGTGGAGACATAGATCCTTTTCCAAGTTTTATTGCTAACTGGGTTGGGGATAGGAGTAGGAACCTCAGTGCAACGTTTAGACCAAGCTGCCCTACAAAACTTGTTGCTGTATAGTTTTAAGTGGGAGGTGCTGTAAAGGTCTTCTAGGATTCCACTGTTGAATTAGATCACCAGTATGAATGGGATAAAATTGTCATCCTGCTTATATCAGAAGAGTGAGTTTTAGAATTCCCCAACCTTCTTAGATGGTAAAATTACCATTTTGGGACCTGGGTATGTTTTAAAGAGGTATTGGGTATTTAGCACTTTATAACATGATTCATGGACTCACATTACCTGTGGACAGCCATAGAGATTTGTGGTTATTGAGGAAGGGGGATGACACCAAACAGACATGTGGCTCTGGTGGTAGGGAGCCATATAAATTTTTTTATATATACACATATACACGCTGTATAAAGATATAAACACCATGAGTGCATGTAATCTTTGAATTTTCACCTTTTTTTTTTAGCTTGATTGGTTTTTAATTGGTTATAAAACCATTTTTGCAATTCTGTTTTACAGTGTTAATCTGAAAAGAGAAGAGAAGACGTCTATCACAATTAAATCTTTATTTTTATAATGCATCTAGTAGATTTCAATAATTCAATAAAATATGTGGGAAGTAGGGATAACTGGAAACATTGATTTCACCTTTGACTATATCTTGTATGTGCATTTCAATAATATAAATAAAATGTTTAGAACCAATGTTTACCCATTTTTATTTGACATGTAAAAGTAAAGAAATGGTAGAAGGGTTGCATTGACTGCAGCAGACCTATATTTATTTATTACAGGTATTTTATATAGCGCCAACAATCTAAAATGTTTATAATATAAAGGAAGGCAATGGTGTGTCTTTAGCAGGCACACACTTAAATGTCTACTGTAACACTGCTGAAAGTCTTCTGTAATGTAACGTTTCTACTTGTACATGTTTGCTGGTCAATACTTTTATTGTATTTCATGCAGACATGTGAAAGCTTTCTCCATCGTTATAGAGGATGTCACCAGCACACTGCATTGAAGTGATCAGCAAAAGTCAATTTTAATGAAAGTGCAAGTGCTTTTGGGGCCTCACAGGGTCCCCTTCATCAGGTTCGGAATTATGATGATGATGGGCACCCTGTGAGGCCCCGAAAGCACTTGCAATCGAATGGCAATTTTTCAATAAAACTGTATGCTCATCACGGTGCCATCCGTGGCCACTACAACCACCCACCTGTATGTACAGGTCATCTACAGATCCGCTAAGGAGTGCAGCAAGATGCATCCATTTATCATATGCTTCCTCCAATGGTTTTCTGTAGATCAGGGAATATGACAAACATTTCCTAAAGCTGAACTGCAGGCAAACCGCTAAATCTCCAGGTGAACTACACGGAGAGAACCATCTTACCTGTTAAAGGATTTGCATTTGTTCATCTAGTCCTGGTTGCTAATTCTGAGTGCATCGTAAATAGTGATGGGTGAATCTGCCCAGGTTTTATTTGGTGAACTTGAAATTAGAGGTGAATCCCTTTAAAGTCTATAGGAAGGGGGTGAGGGTAACGGGGGTTGTGTTGTTAAATTCTGGCCATTTTCATTTTTAGGGATAATAGGTTAAAAAAAAAAAGCATGGGAAGCCAAGCACTGCCATGGGGGTTATGTACCCAAGCAAATTAAATTTGTTACAAATATATAATATCGTACAATGGCGGGAGAGTCTTCAAAGGCAAAATGTAAAGACATAAATCCTTGAAAGAAGAACTCTGGGCATAATAATTCTTAACCCTTGCTGTGGATCTATCTCCGCACTGCAAGGGTTAAGTGCTCCTTTTTTTCTAGTGATGAAAATAAAGTTTTACTCACCTGAATATCGCAGCCACCTGACTGCTAGACTGGCCCCTTCAGCCTCTCTCCTTCTCCCTTTAAGCGATGGTGCGTCCTCATGTCCAATACAGTGTATTGGACACAAAGACTCATAGGACCTTAGACCACCAGAATGGAGGGAGAGTGAGGCTGAAGTGAATGGTCTAGCAGCCAGCCGGTCCGAGGTTCAGGTGAGTGTAACTTTGTTATTTTTCAACCCTAGATGAAAACAAGCACTTAATCCTTGCAGTACGAAGGTAGCCCCACTGCAAGGGTTAAGAATACGTATGCCCGGAGTTCTTCTTTAAATTACACGCTCAGGCGATGCCTTAATGCTGTATGCAATGTTACAGAACAGTACTTTTTACAAACGGTCTCAGCAGCCTACACTGGCAACGCATATTTGGCTGGGGATTTAATTGTTTTCATTTACATGAAGTTTGGCTTGCATCTAGCAGCATCCTTTGCAGTTTAATTAAAGAGCTGGGTCTTTGCAACTTTCCACCTAACTTTAGCAGCGACACATCCTTTTTTATAAAATGGTAAAAAAAAAAAACAAAGCAAATTTTCCATGTTATATAAACTGTCAAAATCCCTTTCATGTTCATTTTAATACCATGACAACAAAAAGCATTGCAAGGCAGGGGCAGGTGAACATTTTCAGTTTAGAAAAAAAATGATGATTTAAATTCTTAACCCCCCCCCCCCCCTTATAAATGGTCCCATGTGTCAGAGCCCAACCCTACTGTGAATGATTGCTATCTGCCTGAACTCTGTGTGCTTGCTTGAGAACTGCCCCCAACCCATCCTACCCCAAGAGAGGTCTATGTGTGGTCTGTGTGTGTGGGTTGAATTATATCTACATGCAATCTATTGTGCTTACATATCGCCATCTGGTGGTAGCTTTATGGTAATGTAGAGATCTGTGATCAGGTAAGTAATTCAGCTTTACTCCAGTCCCCCTAGGCAAGAATGAGGACCTGACCCATGCAGCGCGGCGGCATACTTTTTTGTTCGCCCAGAGATGGGCTTTAACATGACCCATTTCATCCCCATAACCTTTCATGCAATCATAAAAATTAACCTTTAACCAAGGGGTGGGCAACTCCAGCCCTCCAGGTGTGATTTAACTACAAATCCCAATATGCCTCTGCCTCTGGGAGTGATGCCTGTAACTGTCAGTCTTGCAGTGCCTCATGGGACTTGTAGTTACACAACAGTTAGAGGGCCATAGTTGCCCACCCCTGCTTTAACCTAAAACCTTCCCTTTGCAGATCTCTATTTCTGAAAATGCTAATTGCCACGCTGTCTATGCTGATCCAATGGCTTCAGTATCCTGTGACGTAGACCAGGCACCCTGCACAAGGAGAGAGAGCAGCAGTGACTACGGATGCACCAATACTGGTATCTGTGGCGATACTGGGCATTTTCACAAGTACTCATACTCGTGAAAACACCCCGATACCGGCATTTTAAACTTTTAAACAGAAGCGGCTTCCTGAGGTCTAGCTGGAGACCTTGGCAACCTTTTTGTGAACCAGACAGCACCAGTTTACAGCGCCAACTGCACATCTACTACTCTTTTCTGGGGAACCAATCCGCCCGCACCTGCCCGCGTAATACCCTGCGGACCCCTGGTGAGATCACCCACAGCCTCCTGAGACCCTGCACAGCCATGGTAAGACCCTGCACAGCCTTCTGAGACCCTGTACAGCCTCCTCGGAGCCCCCACAGCCCTGGTGAGACCCCACACAGCCTACCTGACACCCTCCACAGCCCACCTGAGATCCCCTGCTGGAAATATCAGTCTGGTACCCCAGAGTATGTAGCTTAACATTATTCTACATTGCTGTAAAATGTATTGCTGCGATTTGTAGTTCTCCATAGTCGGTTGCCATTCGGCATTGCTGTATAATGTATCGCTGGGATTTGTAGTCCTCTATAGTTGATAGTATTCTGCATTGCTGTATAATGTATTGTTGAGATTTGTAGCCTTCTATAGCCGTTGCCATTCTGGGTTGCTATATAATGTATTGCTATGATTTCTAGTCCCTCTAAGTGTACTGACTAATGAATATACCCTATGAACCAATGATGAATAATTAATTTATGAATTATGGATAAGGATTTTTGATTAATATTGTATTATTTGTTTAAAATTAGATTGGTGCTGAAAAGCGATATACATACACACAAAAAACACCCGAAGAAGCCTGTGAGCGAAACGCGTAGGAGATTCCTCAAACTGTAGCATATTGTTTATGAAACTGTATAAGTTGTTGTTATGTGAATAATTACATAATTTATGAACACTATGTGAATTAGCAAGTATCTCAGTAACAAGGAATTAACTAGATTTATGTATGAGCACCAATCTTAAACATTTTTATCTCACAAAACACTGTTTTAAAAATAAGAATTTCAATAAATTTCAAAAATTTACAAACATCTGAGTCCTCTCTAAACATACCCTATCGCAATTAAATTTGTAAGCGTTTATCTAACTGGATTTTTTGGGGAGGGAGGTCTCAGCTCACCGGTGATGAGCCTTGGTAAGTGCTATTTTTGGTGCTGCACAGATCTAAGAAATACACAAAGCTCCCCAAGATTCATTAAGAATACACACAACTATTGGGTTTAAACATTTTCTTACTCTGGAGTTCCCGCCTGAACCTACATGTGGCAGATGTTCCATCGCTAGATGTCTTTGTTCCATGCCAAACCCTTTTTCAGGAGCTTTTCTATAAGTCTGCGGCAGAGAAGTGAAATTGTCTGACATTATTTTGTAGAAGAAATGAAAGAAAATGCTTATGATTTCTGTCCTTGATACATCTGAGCACTTTCATAATCTCTCTGAAAGAAGACATTTGGGAAATGTAAATGTTCTAGTTGAATTGCTACTGTTCACAATCCAGCTTCAATTTTCCAGTAAATGGAGTATTAGAAGGGACATGATTGGGTTGGGTTGACTGGTACATCGCCTGTACGTGACGTGAACCGCCGAAACTGCAGAGCCCACTTATAAAAAGTATAAAAAGCCTAAATCAGTATTTTGCTGCTTTTTTTTTTTTCTCCAGAAATATATTTCTGCAATTTCTGCACATTTTTTGTTATATTGCAAATAAGCTAAAAATAATCAATAAGGGCCGATTCACACCTCAAAGTCCATATTCCAGTGCGTTCGGCCTCTGGAACGCAAGCCGACCAGCTCCCTGCCCGCAGTGCGATCGCCTGCATTCGCATAGTGCTTGCAGTATTTTTGCAGATCGCACTGGACCGCAGCGTTCAGGGTGCGGGCGATCGGACTGTGGGCGGGGGCGTGGCTGTGGTGTCATTGACTTCAATGCACCACCACGCCCCCTCCCGCCCCTGAACTCGGGGAGCCGGCTAGCTTGCGTTTCAGTGCATTCCAGAGGCCAAACGCACTGGAGCGCGGACTTTGTGGTGTGAACCGGCCCTTAGATTCTCACCTCATTATGGCCACTAGATGGAGCCGATGAACCCAGGAAATACGCTCCTAAGCCCATCTAGTGACGAACAGTCACTGAGTACAAAAACACCCTTTGTACTTGTGGCAAATTTTATTGTGTAGAAAAGATCTACATCAGAGACTTTTATAGATTTATAAATACATTTTGTACTTCTTAGTAATAGTGTTTTTGGTATTTTTCTTGAGTGCTAGATTTTAAATCCCAGATCCAAAAATCTGTCTTTTATATATCTACACAATTATAGCCCTTTAAAAGCTAAGTTTACCTATCTGACCCTGTTTCCTGTTACACCCGTATTTAGGGTGTAACATGAAACATGGTCATATTGATCCTGTGACAGGATCTGGTAATGGAGAAACCTCAAGTCCTGTCTGCCACCATGGTAGAGGAACTTCTAAATCTCAATGGAACGCAAGTGCGGTGACCTCACCACACTTGCAGTCCACTGACACTTCTTCCCATCAATGTTACGGAATGCCAGTACTTTGGTACAGACATGGACGGGAGGAAGAGTCAGCAGGGGCCAGAGAATTGCACCCGCGACCCACTGATTGTGGTTGCAATGCTTTATTAGCTCCAATGCAAAATAAATGAATGAATGGACATTTTTTTCTTTTATTAGGAAGTGTGCATTTATTTATTTTCAAAAGGTGGAATGCCTGTTGTATATCTGTGTCCGTCCCAATAGACTTTTTTGTTCTGGTTCAGCTCTACAGCAATCAAAGGCTGAAGCTAGAAAGATTTCTCTCCCGCCATGCTTGGGCGTGGTGGTAAGCGATGAGCCTGTTTGTCTCTTGTTAGCAGGCTGCGCTCACATCGTGTTCCCCTCCTAACTCGGAAACAGCGAGAACTGGTACACAAGGCAGAAATCTACAGGATCTTCCTGTCCCCAGTTCACACAATAGCCCAGCAATTAGCACTGTTAACACAGCAAGCTGCTAGTGAAGGGTTGGCCAGCCTATAATTTTCCCTTCTGTTATCTTCGCTGTATGGCGCTTTATGTGCTGGCTGTTAGAAGTCACTGAACTAAGTGTTATGGTAACACTAAAATTCACTTTCCTTCAATTTAAAGTCACATACTTGGTTGCTGGGGAGCCGTCTTACTTTTAAAGTGGACCTGGCAGCAGATATTGTCTGGTTTATGCATGCTAATAAATTAGTAAATGTAACACTTTCAGGTATTTTTTACCTTTCACAGAGATCACAGTACCCCCCTCCCTGACAATGCCTGCATCTACTTTTCTCTCCAGAAGGGGAGCAAGGCTGAAGGAACCGGTCTAGGACCCAGACAGGATCGAAGGTTCACAAAACAAGCACTTAACCCTTGCAAGGGTTAAGACCTTTTTGCTCAGAGTTTTTCTTTAAACATGTATAGACCTTACAAAATAAAGGAAACTGATCCGAGTCCACTATAGTTTTTCTGCAAAGACACTCTAGTATTGTGCTACAGATATGATTTTTCCCCCCAGGACCTCTCTTGGTATTTGACCTGTCTACTTCTAGAGAATGGCAATAAGCTTTGCAAATGCACTGTGTACATGCCATGCTCTAGTAGCTGAGAGGTTAAAATAAACCAGGTGCGTAGAAAAAAAAAAGAAATAACTAAAAAAAACCCGGAGTATTCACAAGCGGATGTACTTTATGAAATTGCATTTGACCAGGTCAGGAAATGAAATTCACAGACAAACCTGTTGAGTTTTCCTCCTGGAGAGGTGTGAGGGTCACCGTTCCGGCTTGATGTAAGCCTTCTAGTTCATCCGCCTGCTTTCCACCGGCCTCCTCTGCAGTTATACAGCTCACTGTGCAACCTATGTGTAGTCACATGAGGTCTGATCTTAAGGAATCAATAGATTCATTAAAGCTGAACTTCAGTTTATAACTTATGAAAAAAAAAATGACCAACAGAATTAAAAAATGATCAACCTTTTGCTGCAATACTGTCCTTCAGTCTGTCTTTAGCCCCATCACCATTCTCTTCCGTCACTTGGTGCTCTTCCAGGTTCAATGTCAGCCAGTGTTACTTCCTGTATGCCCAGACTGTCATGGACACACTCCCTTCGGTGAGTCATCTTGCGGGCCTGGGCTGCAGTGCTGAATGCTCCTTATATGTACATGGGCACCCTTCAGTAAGAACTGCCCACCACCAGCCAGCAAGAAGCACGAGCCATGTTGACACCATGCAGAAGACTGATTGATTTAATATATGTATAAAGGTTTTTTCTTTTTTAAGTGGTGCACTTAGGGTGTGTAGGTGGGGGATGGGAGGGTGGTGGTTGTGACCATGAAGGACAAAAGTGGAGTTGGGCTTTAGAATTTTTATAGATATACATATAAATGTGGTGTGCAGGTTTAGCTAGGCTTGGTCGATTCTATTTTAATTCTACTATTGGATTCTGATTTCTATGATTAACAGTTTTATAATCAGATGTTATTTATGAATAGCAATGAGCCGAGTGATTTCGACAAAATTGATTTTGTCGCCAAAATTACAGTTTTCGCTGTCAGCTAATTGTCACAGAAACGCTCACTTTTTCTGATTAAGCTGATTAGGTAAGCTCTCACGGGCAGCACCCTCCTTACCATCTTGTCTTAATTTGTATTGTAACTGCAATGTCCTTCTTATATTGTAAAGTGCTGCACAAAAGTTGCTTATAATTTTCCTAATTTAATTTTTTGATTTTATCTTTATTTCTTTTTTGCTGTCTGTACTTTTTGTTTGTAAAAAAAAAAAGTGAAACAATGAGGCTAAAGATGGATTTATTTTTGTGGTGGTAACTGTTTTGCATCTTTCTGTACCTATGCTCCCCATTTCGCTCCTTTCATTTTTGCACACATTTTAATGAACATATTATTCATTTGCCTTCTTTCCTGTCTCCCTGTGAGCATCATTGTACGAACAGAGCCTTATAAGTTCACCATACCCAATATTGTTTGTAACTGGTGAAGACATTTCAATCACTTACATTCTATCACTGCAGTAGAATACAGATTGCTCCACTGGGAGGCGCTCTTGTCCCTTCCCCATTAATTGACTTCCCTCATCAGGAGGACCAAATCAAATTAGCACAGCTGTTACAGTGTGATGTATGCGTCTCTTTTACATGGTAGAAAAAATTAAGCCTGGCCCTGTTAAGTGAGGAAACTGATGTTGAGCAGACACCATTTAGCGGATAAATTGAATGAAATAATTTGGAACAATATGCTGCAGCAACTTCGAACACCCTGCCTTAAAGGGATACCACCAAAAAAAGTTTTGTGCGTTTGTGTAACGATATTATATACACCTTGTTGTACACAGCCTTTTGTTGTTTTGCAAAAGCTTAAAAGTATAAATTGGTGTGGACCTAATGAATCGCAATTAGAGTAACGTGCTTGCATTGCCCTTAGGGACCGATTAGTGAGCCTGTTATGTCTAAAATAGATAGATAACAATACTGCTAAATTCCATTGCTTTGCCAGCAGATTCCTGCGTTCTTTTCAAATCAGTCAATGTGGAGCCCGTGTTTCAAAGAAATAGACAGTACAGGGACTTGAATTCTGCCTCAGTCACCAATAAGCCCTTCCCCTGAGCAGCTAAGCCCCGGTCCAATGCTAGAATATCTTCTGTCCACAGTGGACAGAAGATATTTGTGGCAGTGGACTGCAAATTTTGGGGTGGAGGGGTTTGCAGAGTAGGAGGATGGACCTGTTAAAAAAAGTACGATCAAAAGAGTTTAACCACACTAAATCTTTCATTCAACCTCTAATTGTTACATTTTTTATTTTAAAAGCCAATTTCAAGTAAAGGTAGTGGTGAAAAAAAAGCACTTGTGGGTTTATTCAATAATTCTTTGTATATTCTTCATGGTCCCCGCAATGGGGATGTGGCAGGGGTGGGGGTTGCCTATTGCCTACACCAGGGGTAGGCAACTCTGGCCCTCCAGCTGCTGTGAAACTACAAGTCCTATGACACATTGCAAGACTGACCATTACAGGCATGACTCCCAGCGACAGGAGTTGTAGTTAAAGCACAGCTGGAGGGCCGGAGTTGTCCACCCCTGGCCTGCACACTTGGTACTACAAGACAGAGCAATCCCTATAATGAGATGCCGCCTAAGATGGTTGCATCTCATTAGTGGTCTGCCAGCAGTTGTCGGGGGCGGCAGAAGGGCAACCACAGTGTCCCAGGTTGGTGAGAACGCTTAGAAACCTGTGACGCTCTGTCTGGCATCCCATCCAGCTCCTGGCAACCAGTGACGTCAGTGAGCTGTTAGCTGCACTGCTCTCTGCGTCCTTCTCCAACATTCACCATGGTCCACCTTCATGTTGAATGATGCCATGTACATTAGGTTTAAAGAGTTAACGACTGTTTCCAATCTTTGCGCCTTTATGTTGTTGGAAATGCAACAGCATATATATGATTGTATTACTTGTGTAATTATGTCTTTTGAGCTGTAGATGGTGCTGTAGTGCAATGTTAGTCTGTAGTATTCTGCATGCTTATCTATGATATATACAGGAAGATCTCTCAGTATGATATACTGTACATTGCTGTATTCTGATGTAATATTCTCCTAAACAAGTAAAACTTAATTCAGCATTCCTCAAGATCTCAGTGCTTCATCTAAACACATAACCAACATATGTCTCAGTGACAGGTTCACTTTCTCTACAGAACTGCAGCTATTAAACACAAGCGGCATGACATAAGAAGTGGTCTCAGGAGATCACATGACAGTCAAGGTGACAGAAGTGTTTTAAAAAAATGCCAGCGAACGCTCAGTAAATCGTATTGACACATTTGGGAGGAAGGGAAGTGTTTAACATTTCAGGGACAATGAGATGGGGAAAGGAACTATTACACAGAGCAGGATGACTCTATTGATAATGCATTTTAGTGAGTAGAAACAGTCTGTCTGATAATTAGAGATAATAGTTTATGCATTTGAACATGACAAAATATGATTCCAGCATCAGTACTGAGAAACGTGTTATTAGCGGTACCTGCTAGGTTGTTTTAGAACCTAAATCTGAATCAATAACAGCTGCTTTTAATATTTCTAATCCTGCTAAGCCACTCCAATCCAGAGGGCATAGCCAGATCCCTGACCTCACTTTCTCTACCTCTCCACTAAGACTATATAGCTTGGTCACTTTACCCCCCCCCCCCCCCCCCGACC
>NW_017306335.1:2494763-2502116 GCF_000935625.1 Nanorana parkeri
TGCTAATTGACCAATAAAAGAGCACTGATGAAGTCAACACTGCTTATTCTGTTGTCCCCCCTGTTAGCAAGCTCTCAATATTAAAGCAACCCGAACATTTAAAAAGAAGAACAAACCCAACCCCTAAAAAGACTAGAGACTACTTACCTTTCGAGTGGTCCACGCCACCAGAACACTAATCCATTAAAAAAAAGGGAAACTGACGCTTTTTGGAATGTTGATCTCTTAGACGACGCTGCGCTCAGTGCTTCCTCCTGCTGATAACATTACTGTGTCCTATAGCCATAGCCGTATCTACAACAAATTGTGCCCCTTGTGTCCCGCCCAGCTCCTGGCAAACAGTGAAATCACTGATTGCTAGGAGCTGGGTGTCGTGGAACCATGGGTGCTCCCTTACCTGGGTGCCGGGGGGAACGGCGTGGAGTGTAGGGTCCTTCCCCAGGTGACTTAGTGCCCAGCGGCAGCGGGGGTTGCGGCTATACGTGTGGGTGCGTGCGTGAGCACGTGACGTTGCCATGACTTTTTAGTCAGTTCGGGTGCTTGTCATCAACGGCGAGGGTCCTGTTCCCACACCCACTTCTCTTCGCCGTCCCATTGGTTCGCAGGGCTTTGAAGCTTCCTCGCTGACCTAACAACGGGGGCATTTCTGGTCATTGCTGGGTTTAAATTCCAGCCAGAGCCAAGACTTGTTGCTGAGTTATTCTGCCATATCCAGTTAGCTACTAAGCATTACTTCCTTTTCTCCTGTTCCTGCCACGTTGGCAATTTCCAGTGAAATGTTTCAAAACTCATAGAAAAAGTTTGTTCTTAGACACAGATGTGTGAAGACGGAGAGAGATGGGTATGAATCATGTGTACTATTCTGGTGGGGAATTATGAGCTGTCTTTGGCCTGCTTACAGCAGATATTACTCACTGGCAGAAAATAACTAACCCCATGTAGTGCCTCCTAATAAGCTGCATTCACAGGATGGAGTGATGGCGACTATCTGAATCACAGCTGTTACTTGATTCTCCTTCAGGCTTCTAAGAAAAAAAATTTGTTCCCCAGAAACCATACAGAACACCCAACTGCATCGTCCACCCTTCCACTCCAAACCTCAAACCTCTCATACACCACCACCATGTTTCTGGGATATTTTTTATTTTGAAGAGACTCTTCAGCACACGGTTGTGTACCTACCCAGCCCCATGATGCCTCCTTGAACCACCAGAGCCCTTTATAATGGAGTAGGGCCTCTGGGTATGAGGAATCACATGACACTATTTTTTTTATACTGATATTTAATACTAAAATACCATCTATCCATATTTTATTTTAATTTGTAATCAATATTATTATTGTTGTGATTTTATATTATTTTTAAATGTGCATGTTTTCATACTTTTTAAAACCATTGAATAACTTTTTCTTTTACTATTTTCATTATGAAGGGTATTAACAGGACAGAAAGTAATATTGCTTCCCTTTAAAAGATGGATACAGTATTAATTTTAGCCAATTGACTATCTTGATATACTGTAGCCCATTGGTCTTTCCCTGAAGATATGGTGCTGAACCCCGAGTGCATTAGAATGCCAAACTTTCCATCTAAGGCTGCTTGTTACCATCGCATTAGCACTGCCTAACGCACAGAGTGCGGTGGGGAGGATTTCATATATTGCTGGGAACAAGAAATCAATCTGTAGTATTGATCTATTGATATCAGGGGACTGAGAGCTGCTAGTGTTAGCAGTCTGGGGGGTGTTCAGTTATGAGATATCATAGACAGAGATGTGTGTCCGATAACAGTCCTCCTGTGGGCTGTCACTATTATACATTACCTGCTTCCTATATCTTGTGTGTTTAAAGCCTTTCTCTGGACTAAGCAAATCATGAAAAGGGGATGATTTAGGGCTCATGCACACAGACATAAATACAGGTGTATAGGTGTACAGCATAAAAAGGGAGCCCCAGCTGCTACGTTTTTGCATTCATAGGAATGTATTGAGAGAATACGCTGTACACGGGTGTAAGGCCTCTTTCACACGACCACTCCGATCGGCTCCGCCTGTCAGTTTTTTCAGGCGGACCCAATCGGATGCCCAATGCAAGCCTATTGGTCAGGAAGCCAGGCTTCCTAGCGACAAGTGAAGCCGGTTTCCTAGACAAGCAGGATGGATGGGTTTCCTGTAGTCCTGTCTTTGGGTGACAACGCTGCTTCTCCATAGAATTCAGTGAAGTGATTGAGCATTGTTACCCTTGGGCAGGAATTGTATTACTGGCGGGATCACCAAGTGAAAAAACAAGGCCTCAAAAAATGAACATTAGTCCAGCCAACACATCTAAGAACTGGCAAGCTGTATTATATTACATTTTTGCTATTGAGTTGAGATATGCTTTAACATGACCCAATAGGCATATTTACACCAAGCCGTCATATTTTACATGTTTATCTAAGTTTATGGGGTCTATTTATCAATGCTGTTGCACAAGATTCACCCAAGATTCACACATTTTTCATTTGAAGAAAATGTGTGAATCTTGGGTGAAAATATTGATACATTTTCCTCCAATGAGGTGGCTGCCATACCTTTCTGACCAACAGATGGCGCCGTACATGATCCCATGTGCTGCCATGGTTTATAAATTCCGGCTTATCCAGGTGACTGGATCTCAGCATCGCCTGCCTGTTGAATTGCAGCCCTGAAATGCAGAGACTTATGTAAAGCAGGACAAGTCGTGACAGCAGTTGCCATAGAGACATCCTGGTCGTCGGTTAAGTGTTGATACAATTACACTTTGTACTGCTTCTTGCTTATTATTATTTCAGGTCTGTGTATGGGCACTGGTCGTTAAGTCAAAATTACAATGCATCCTTCTGGAAGCAAGCTAAGCACATAGATCCAAAGTTTCTATATTTTGGAACCAATTCCCTCCATACTTCTTTCTCTTTCCTCCTTTTTGTAGGCTGTTCTATTATTGACCTTTTTGGATACATTTGCTATGTAACTATTAGATAGTATTTTAAAAACACTTCTTCCAGCCTGTATATGGTTGCATGTATTTATTTCAATCTCTAGTCTAACAAAAAAGTTGAGATAAAGAAAGCATCAGTGGTGTTTAGTGCCTTTGTCTTAGCCCTCTCTTTTTCCAGAAGTGTCTCATTATTGTCTGTGCTAGCCCAGCTCCCCTGCCCCTCCCCTGCCCCTCCCTATATAAACTGTAGCAGCCGGGGAGGAGAAAATAGCAATGCTGTAGAGTCGGATTAGGCAAACTCCAGCCTTCCAGTGGTTGTGGAACTACAAATCCCATGGGGAATTGCAAGACTCTGGCAGCCAGAGGCAGATTCATGATGGGAGTTGTAGCATGTCACAGCTGGAGGGCTAGAGCTTGCCTACCCCTGCTATAGAGAGTCAATTAAGTAGGAGCTCTGAGTCTGCTGGGGCTGCTGACATCACATTCAGGATGTGCAGCAGTCTCAGGGCTTCTGGATGTCTACACAAGGGAGACTTTGCAGGTACATAACATGCCTTTAATATGCTAAATGCTCATTTAATAAAGGCACTACACTTCCTGTGCCTTGAGCCTTAGAGCTGTATATCTGCAGTGTGAGATCCTCTGAGGCACTGCTGCCTCTGGCTGCTGGTCTCGCTGGATTTGCAGTGAGATTAGCTGCTCAGTGTTTTCCTTGCTGGAGAGGAAGCTGTACCTGAAGACCCGACAGTGCAAGAGTCTCCCTGCTTTTGCTGAATTCTATGGATTTGTGCTTCCCTCACCTCTCCTACTGCTTCTTAAATATTGTCCAACCAGTCATCAGCTCTGCTCTGACAAGAGCAAGCAGAGCCCCGCTGTAATAAAAAAAAAATGCAGAACAAGGCACGGCAAGTCAGGTACGGGCACGGTTTGGAGTGGGGGGCAGCATTGGGCAGGAAATGAGTATTGCAGCAAAAGCTGCTTCATTATTTTTTTAATGGAGTTGGCAATTGAATTATTATGTTTCACCATAAGCTGGAGTTCTGCTTTAGGTAGTGCAGCTTCCAGATGATCAGATTCATGCTATTGTTGTATAAAGCGGTTGCAAAGGTGTGCGGGGGGTTAATTACATTTCCCAGGTGAGTGACACTCATTGTGGTTCCAGCAATGCATCGAATTCCAAGGCTGCGGAATCTTCTGGTAGCGCTGTGCAAGGTACAGAAATAGCTCTGACAGCCCCATTGAGGAAGACACAAAGTAACCTTTTCTCGGCATGTGATACAAATGACTCCGGTCCTTCGCAAACTGAGAGGGATTAGGAATAAAACATGAGAGGGGTTACTTAATCAATCAAATGGATGACTTCTAGCCTGCCGCCGAAATAGAGCTGACGACTTTAAGGGCCTGTTCACATGGGTTTCAGGTCCTGATCAGGTCCGGATCAAGTGCGGATCAGCAGACGCGGTGCTATGTGTTTTGCCGCCTTATTGCCGCATTTTTGCCGCATTTTTGATGGGGCTGTCAGTATGTTAGCTGCAGTGCAGTGCGTTTTTTATGCGTTTTGCGTTTCCAGACCGTACAAAATGTGACATGCAGTATTTTTCTGTCGTAACCTGAACGGACTGCGCACGTGAGAACTGTAGCCTATAAAACACATAGGGATACATTGGGATGCATTTTTGGTGCAGCAGCGTACGGATCAGGTCAGCACAGAAAACGGACGTCGTGTGAACAAGCCCTTAGCCTTCAGACTGCTCCGTATGAACTGGTGTCTCCTATTGGTAGAAGAGGTTTATTTTGCATTAAATACACAGATGAAATACATACTTGGGGGAATTTATCAAAACTGGAGAAGGCGCAATTTGGAGCAGCTGTGCGTGGCAACCAATCAGCTTCTCTTTTTCATTTTCAAATCCTAACTGAACAAACTGAAGAGAGATGCTGATTGGTTGCCATAGGTCACTGCTCCAGATTGTGTCTGCTCCAGTTTTGATAAATTCCCCCCACTGTATATAGAAGCTGGCTTACCTGCCAAAGGAATTGCAATTCTCTCCATCCAGTCCCCACATTTACACCGCTCTACCACAGGTGGGTGACACCGATTTCAGGGTCATATCCACGCGGCAAATAGGTTCGTGCACCTTTTTGTGCGACGAGCAACTCGGTTTTCTTTGAGGCTGCGATTGTGTGCGGTTGTATCACGCCAACCGAACCGCATGCATTACTAGACGCGATTGGGGTGCCATTAGAGATGAAAAGCACCGCAAGCGTGGTTTGTGTTTGTGCACGATTCCTGGGATCGCGCGGCGATCGCTCACGAAACCGCAAGGATCACTGCACGATGTCGCATCGTTCAGATGTGAACCGGGCCTTAGGGAATACAGTTGTGTCCTCTTTCCACTACTAGGGTGCGGACTGGAAATTGAAAGGAAAGGAGAAACAGTAGACGGATAAGGTCATCCCTCTGCTCTCTCTTCTCTCTCTTACTATCAGCAGTTCTTTGTCAACTGATTTGCATGCAGCATACTTAAGTGGTTGTCAGTCTTACTCCTCCCTCTCCCAGTCTGAGTGCTGCTGTATAAATCATTGCAAGGGACTGATCAAGTCACAATCGTGTACCTACACTTTACACACACAACACATTTAATAAACATTCGTGCTGCAGTATTTTGTGTCTTTTATATCTGTCTGGAGTTCAGCTTTAACATTTTGATATAGGGCACATCCATGACAATTAGATTGCAAAACATGCTGTGCTGTTTAATTGGAAAGCCCAGCATTGCCTGCATGCTTTTAGGCAACCTGGCTATAATTGATTTAACTTTTTTGATAGTACTAGTAGAGAAGTGGGGATGAGTCCCACCCAGCTCTGTAGGTCTATTTTATAGCATAGTTGTAGAAAATGAAGATGGAAAAAGCTGGTCGAGCTTGGAGCTTGCCACTTGTAGTGAAATGGTAAATTTGAAATTATGTTGTCACCTGTAGGGACGTGGTAAATATAAAATAAAGTTGCTACTATCAGAGGCGTAGCTAGAAACCTCAGGGCCCCGGTGCAAGAAACCACGAAGGGGCCCTCACTCCACCCCCCATAAAAAAATGTTGACGCCTTGGCAGTTACCGGGGTAGTGCATGTGTGTAGTGCCAGCAGGCAGTGCCACCAATTGAAATCATGGGACCCCATACAGTTTACCTGACCCTTCCTAGCAGCAATAATATTTTGTTATTGCTGCCTTGGGAGGGGATTATTAATATTTGCCCGGGGGGTGAATATTATTGCTGCCTGGGTCGAAAATATTATTAATTATCAAGAGTTATTAAAAAGTAACCCCCAGGCAGCAATAATAACTCCCCTTCTCAGCAGCAATAATAATTTGTTACACTGGGTTCACACCTAGGCGTTTTACGTATGCACGTCTGTCATGGGGGTCTCAGGTTTGGCTGTGCTGATTAATTATTATTATTAATAATTGTTTATTTATTTTATTCTTTTTTTTACTTTTATTCACATTTTTATTTTATTCTTTTTTACTTTTTATCAATTTTTTATTTTTTTAAAAAACTTTTTCATTTTATTCTTTTCTACTTTTTTTTCCACTTAACTTTATTGCTATCGCACAGGGGATAACAAGCCCCTGTGTGATAGCATTCGGAGGCCACAGGCTCTCTTTATAAGACTGCCCTCCAATACAGAAGATAGAGCACACATGCTTTGCCGTGGGCTGTGGTCCCCCAGAAGGGCGGGGGACCCTGGGAACCACGGCACAGAAGGAGGCAGCCGGCTGGGGGGCGGACCATAGAGGGGGGGCCGGACAAGTCACAAGCAGGCTGCATACAATTGTTTTCGGCTGAAATCACTTGTACAAAATGGCTTCTCTGCTTTACATTTAGTCCTGCTTGCCCGAAGCAGGGCTAAATATAGAGAAAAAATCTCTGCCCCGAACCCTTTTAGACCGGTGCACGGGGGCATGTGCCCCCCCTCTCTATGCCACTGCCGGGCCCTCTTCTTCGTTTACAGGCCCCCCCCCCTCTCCCCAAGTGCCTTGTCGCAAATGCAGGGATCCCAACCTGAAAAAAGTAATTTCAGGGAGATGCCCTTCTCAAATGAAGAGCACCCCCCTGAAATGATGGTAGGTAGCAAAGAAGCTATTGCTTCCCGTGCTATCTGCTGGAGTTTTTTTTGTATTATGACAGCTGCTGCCGTCAGAATAAAAAGAAAAAAAAAACAGCATAGAGATGAATAGCTAGATAGCCAATAGCAAGCAGCCTATTGCACCCGCCCTCTGCTGCTGTCAATCAGCAGAGAGGACCTGATGGAGAAGCAGCAGTGGGCGGGTGCAATAGCTAGTCTGCTATTGGCTATTGCAAATTCAAATAGCCAATAGCAATCTAGCTATTCAA
>NW_017306335.1:2502196-2508960 GCF_000935625.1 Nanorana parkeri
GCTCCGATATCAGAGTAAAAAAAAAAAAAAACAGCAGGGAAAGGTTTACTCTGCTAAATCAAGCAGAGTAAAGCTTTCCGGGAGAAAATGTTTCTCTCCCGGGCGGCCGGGAGCCGCTATCTAATAGCCAGGGACTCCCGGAATGTCCGGGAGAGTTCGAATGTCCGCAAATGTGACTGTTGTGACACTGGTAGTTCTGCCAGTGGTTACCATCAGGAAACACACCCTGAGACACACTCTCAGGGCCAGTTTCCTGATGGCGACGACAACAGTGGATCATGCTTGCATAACGTGTGTTGAAACAGCCATTTGTAGTCTCGATTGGAGGCCCTTGTGGCCTAAACAGCAGACAGGAAGTCACCCTAAAAACACCCTATAACAGGAAGTGCCTGATGAAGAATCCCCATGGCAGGATTCCAGGGATTATTTTAACGGAAGCTGCTGATTCAAAATGATGAAATATTTGTTTTGAAATAAAAGTAACATGTTTAAGCTTTTACTGGATTCTAGTGATTGTGTTGACATCTACAGAAGCTCCCAGTAGGAGGGGAGCTCAGGAGGACCACAGCTGGGGGATGATGGTCCTTTCATAGACTGGGGCGCAGTTTGATGAAACAGTAAGCTGGAATAGTGAATCATGGTGACAGTTGCCTAGCTTCGTTTTTTGGGCTCTCTAGGTCTTTATTGTTCCATACCAGACTTTGCCTAGCCGCGGCTAAGACCCCTGACATCGGTTATGTCACGGAAACTAGGTCAGGCCACCATGTTAATTAAAGCAACTTCAAGAAAAATTATAACTGTATTCTTTACTAACACGGAATATTATAGTGGGGATCTTAAACAGTTTGACGGCCGGCGATAGCATTTCTTGCGCTTTATATCTCATCCATGGTGGCATTTGAAGGAAGACAAGGCAAGGAAAGGTCACATGTAGCTTTAATGTCACCCACTGCGAGGGGATGGCTTCAAAGATTCAAATATCCTTGAAAGGCTTTTTTTTACTTCAGAAGCTTCTTGTCGCTTGTTGCCGAAGGATCAAAAGATCAATATCTGTATGCAAAACCAGTCTGCGTATTGTATCCTTATCTGATGGAGGAGCTTGATGTGGGGAAACGGCGTCTTCGGGAATGGAACTCTGGCTTCAGATTTCACAGTTACAGTGAACAATATGATCAATGCAGGTGGTTGTAATGACATGTAGACTGCTAAAACACCGGGCATCATAGGCAATAAAAATGCTCACCCTATTTTTTTAAAATTCTTTGTTGCATCTGAGCACTGGTGATCTTCTTTGCAGCCACTTCGTGTTTAAATACACCCCATGGCATTTCTCAGGGCGAGTAGCTTCATATTGACAACAGTGAGCAATGCTTGTATAATGTCTGGTATAATGTCTGGTAATGGCCATTTGAAGTCTCCATCTGAAGAAAGTTTGGCAGGAGGACAATGCAGGGGAGCAGTTGGGAGACAGGGACAGCATGTTGTCACCCTTTAACAGGAAGTGCTTGGACAAGGACCTTCATGAAATGAACATGATTAAGTTTATTTGAGATTTCAGTGATCACATCTACTCAGGACCGTCCCTACCTTTTTCGCCACCTTAGACAGTCAGGAGAAGGGGGTCGAGCTGTCAGCCGGGAGGGAGCAGGCGGGCAGTGGAGCGGGAGGTGACGTGCAGCCGCGCTGTCAGGTTGGTGGGAGGGAGCAACAGGGGGACCCCCACTGCAAGGGTGAATTTTTAAAAATCCTGGAGTTCCACTTTAAATGAAAAAAGTTTTACAATTTTGGACTTCTTTATGGGAATACTGTCATGCTTTGGCATCATCAGAAATTTTAATATTCAGTGTTAAAGGGGTTCTAACCCCTCCGTTTTTTTTGCCTATATCTACTGCTAGCAAGCAGTAGATAGTAGTTCCAAGCAGTTTAAAAAACAAAACAAAACCCCGCTTTAGCTAGGTTTAAACTTACCTCGTTATGGCTGCGCGCTCCTGCGCCGAGAATAAGGAACTGCTCGTACGGCCGCAAAGGATCTTGGGGCGGGCGCATGCGCAGTTACGATTCTCGGCCGGGAGACGAGCAGAGACGCAAGGTAAGTCTATGGAAGCGTGCACCCGCCTGCAGACACCGCAGGATCGGGGGGACAGAGCAGTCAGCGCTGGATCGGAGAGCCGCCGCACCGCTGGAGGGACAGATGAAGAGGACAGGAAAGAAGAAGAAGATCGGAATAAGAGACATCATTTAAGGTAAGTGCTAACATTAACATGGGGGGGAGGGAAAACATTTTTTGACTTTAATGTCACTTTAAAGTATATCTCGAGCCAAAACTTTTTTATATTTTTTTATAGAGTAGGGAGCTGTTAGAACCCCTGTCCATTTATTTTGCTGTCTGAAATCCATGAAAACTGTACTTAGCACTAAATCATATTGAAGTCTACAGGGGTACAATATTCTACAAACAAGCAGTAGGAACACAATGTAACATTTGTATTTCATTGCTTTTTCAGCATTGGGGCTATATGGCCCGTTCACACCACATCCAGATCATCTCCAGACCAGACCAAATGTATCTCTATGCTATTTCTGGCTTCTGTTCACATCTGCGCAGTCTGTTCCAGACCGGACCAGACAAGAAAAATACTGCATGTCTCATTTTGTCTGGTCTGGAATGCACCGGAAGCCATGGAAATGCATAAAAAATGCATGCAAATGCATTGGAATGCACTGGACTGCAACTGAAAGCCCATTTTAGGCTAAAAAAAAAAACAGCTCCAGAACGCGGCAAAATTATATTAAAAACACGGGAAATGCAATGCACCGCGTTCCAGATCTGGAATCCACGCGGAATCGTGCACGATTGCCGCACAGTTGTGTGTCTCCTAGGTGTGTACCGGCCCTCAATGTTACATTCCACTCCTGAACATAATAAACACATTTTTTATACACAAACATTTAGCATCCCCTTCCAGGGAACCTTGTTATTTTGTTTATTGAGTGCCTATTGGAGTTTTCACTTACATGTGTTGGAAATCTCCGTTGTAAGTAAATGACAGCAGAGCAGGACGGCTGGCTGAGGGTATTGTATCTCTAATATTAAACACACACGAGGGAATGGGCTGATCTCTTGTCTATGGACACGGCCGTGCAATGTTCAGTCGTGCATCCTGCACATTATATTTATTACGGAGGAATAAGATTCCTGGAAGGCCGCTGGAAACTGGAATTATATGTTGTGCTTTGTAGCAACCAAACAATACAGTTTTAATAAAACACTACATAAAGCATATGTCAGGGCACAATATGAAATTGCAAAAAAACAACATATTGCAGAGAGCAATATCTCTGAAATACATGGCCATTCCCCTATGTTTTGTCTGTTAACAAAAGCTGCAAGTATAGAAAAATTCCTGTTCTTCTGCCAGAAATTGTGTGATAAACTAACTTCCTGTTTAAGATGACAACACAGTGCCACTGATGCACTAAAATCCCAACAAGCATTTTCAGCTCTGCCTGCTGGGCTACAGAACTCCACTCCACAGAACCCTCCTTGTCACTCTCCCTATATACACATTGATTTATTTCCAAGGAAAAACAAAGATGCTGCCTTAAAGGAGGTTAGGGCTTTTCTCCATAGTTCTCCTTAGGGTAACGGGAGGACACAAATTAGCGTCCTACTTTTCACCCTAAGCTCAGTATACAGCGAGCTACAGCTCGCGGTATACAGAGACGCCGCAGTATCCTGCGAGCTACAGCTCGCGGTATACTGAGACGCCGCAGCTGAAGCGGATCCCGACAATTATGTCTGGATCTGCCCAGCTGCGTGAGTGACAGCTGGCTCTGCCTATCTAGAGGCAGAGCCAGCTGTACCCGCCCCTTCCCCGTCCGTTCCGCCAGTCAGCGCTGGAGGATCGGAGCGGGGAATCCAGCCACTCCCCTGTCACGGCAGAGAGCCGTGACAGGATCGAGAGGTGAGCAAACGCCGGTATGTGTTCGCTCACCTCCCGATCTACTGAGCCGACCTGTGACAGTCTCATTGTCACAGGTCGGCTATAACTATAAGGTGAGTGAAAAGCACTCACCTCATAGTTCTCCTTTAATTCCATGCAGCCTGCCCACAAACTGTAGAGAAAGAGCATTTGGGAGTTGTAGTCAGGGGCGTATCTGCCGCGAGGCAAACAAGGCGTTTGCCTGGAGCGGCAGATTCGCTGAGGGCGGCACCGCGAGAGACTTTAAAAATTGTATTTTTTAAAAGTGTTTTTTTCATTGATACATGTACCCCAGGGCAGTACCCGGATCCCCATACATTTTTTATGGCCAATAAATTGCATATAAGGCTTCAAAATGGGGACCTTTAATTTTCTGAGTTCTACCCCCCATAGACTTGCATTGAGTTCTAAGTTCGAATTAGAACTTTTTCCATGTTCGAAAGTTCGAGTTAGAACCGAACACGGGGGTGTTCGGCTCATCCCTAATTGGGACATGATCTAGAGGGGAAAAGGATGTTTGTGGCTACATTTGGAGAATGCCTGGACTGGTACTGCGCAAGAATTGAGGCTGCCGTTACCTATTTCTCCTTCTAAAACTACTTGTTGCCTGGTTTTCCTCATAATCTTCTGGCTTTAAAACTTTGAGTTGCTAACCTTGAACGAGTATTCATATTAAATGTTCTGACTTCACTCTAACTTGTCTAATTTTGCTGCTTGTTGCAGGCTAATGTTCAAAAAGTACTGAGCCAGAAGCAGCCAGGCAACTTCATATTTTCAGAAGTTGCTTAGCAATGGCTGCCTACATCTTTCTCTTGGTGTAGGCTCCATTGAAAGAAAAAGTTTTGCATGCTCAGATATATTTTCTGTATTTCTTATGGTCTGCATTTCATGATGTGAACCACTAAGGAGGTCCGGCGGACCCCCATTGCTATCTTAATGCCCACTGGGCAAATTGCAAAGTCAGTCTTAATTGGAGCTCCTTAGACTTTCTTGTTTAATTACATGAGCTTGTTTGTGGGCTTTCATTCCCCTGGATGACCTTTAATCAGCCAGTGGGATGCAGTGATCCCGCTTTAACACCACAGGATATACAGGGCAAGAATCTCCACTGCCTGTTATGTGAGTAGCCTGAAGCTAACAATGTAACTGATACCTTATAAGATTATAGAGGCATTTTTGGGGCAGTGATTGGGGCAGTGATATAACAGGCAACACCCCTATGGTGTGACTCTCATAATAGATGCCTGCATTCCGAGGAGCTCTTCAGGGGAGATGGGGGTGCTGCCTCTCTGCTAGTGAAATTTATACTGGTAAGCAGGTTTTTTTTTTTCTGATACTGCATAATGCCTCCTGCATAATGCCTCCTGCATAGCCTCCAAATTATTGAAAAGCTAACTACCGCGCTGCTGTGCTCACTGCAGCATTTTATTTTTTCCATATAGATATTTGTTAAAAGAGAATTATGGGGTTAGGGCTTTTCCCCATAGTTCTCCTAAGGGTAACGGGAGGACACAAACTAGCATCCTCCCGTCACCCAAAGCTCAGTATACCGCGATGTATCCCGACAATTATGTCTGGATCCGCCCAGCTGCGTGAGTGACAGCTGGCTCTGCCTACCTAGAGGCAGAGCCAGCTGTCCCCGCTCCCCTGTCCGTTCCTCCAGCGCTGACTGGCGGAACGGATGGGGGAGCGGGGAATGCAGCCCCTCCCCTGTCACGGCTCTCTGCCGGCACAGGATCGAGAAGTGAGTGAGCGCCGGTATGTGTTCGCTCACTTCCCGACCTACTAAGCCGACCTGTGACAGTTTCATTGTCACAGGTCGGCTCAGATTATGAGGCTGAGTGAAAATCACTCACCTCATAATTCTCCTTTAATGAATTTTTGAAGAACAAAAACAGACACCACATCCCTATAAACAAGGGGATACATTGTACACCATAGTGATAGACTATATTCGCCACATTAGTCTGAGTAGAAGATCCTTCACAATTATATTGCTATAAACATCCTCTGCTAAACGTTGCTAACATATACAACCACAACGCATATGGGTAGAGGATGGTTCAATTAAATAACTTCTGTATTTCCCTGGTTCCAGGAAGAGCACTCCTGCCCCAGTTCGAATTCAGTGGTGTAGGAGGAAAAGAAAGTAAGACACACTATATAGGTGGGATGAGGGTTGGGAAGTGTCCAGAGGGGAATAATAGTTGAAGAGGAGTGGAAAATCCCTTAAGAAGGTCGGGGGAGTAGTAAATGAAGTAGGCGTATAAACAGTCCTCATATAGAGGGAAGAGAAAGTTCCTCGGGGGATCCCATGCCAGTCTACCCGTGTCAGACCTCACCAGCAGTCCAGGATCGGTGGTGGCCCATGAAGGAGTTGTTAATAGGGCATCATAGTCCTCTCCGAATGCGAACGAGTGCCAAGGCTCCCAGAGTCGTGAAAACGTTTGTAAATGATCTTGCTTAGTGAATAAGAGTTCTTCCATCTCGCAAATGTGTTTCACCTGATTTCTCACTGCAGCATTTAAACAATAACATAGAAGCCAACAGAGTCAGGGAAAGGAGTCAGGTGGCATAATGATATTTATGGACTTTTCAGACATGATACTTCCCTTCCGCTTGCATGGTTGGAGGAAAAGAGTGGGAACACCGCTGAGAGACTGGGAGCTGCGCCCATTATTCTGAGCAGCAATACGGCTGTCCCCTCTACAAGCAAGCTGCTGTGCAAGTAAAGAGCCAGGACTTAAGGTGGGTGACTGTCTTGGCTCACTGGCTGCAGGA
>NW_017306335.1:2508994-2510838 GCF_000935625.1 Nanorana parkeri
ATCTACCACCAATGCAGCCTGCCTAGGAAGAGGCTCTGGAGCACACTGTTTGCTCTAAAGGGGGTTGGGGTGGGTCTATATAATGTACCCGGCAGTGGCAATGTCAAAATTGAGGATAGGTTGCACCAGAGGGCATACGATTTGACTACATAGTAGCCGTTATGTAAGGATTTTAAGGTGTAACAAGTACATACAACGATCTATTAAAATTTATACATTTTTTATTTTTGAACAATCTAAAAAGTCAGTCGTAAAATCGTCATATAGAAAAGTAACCCAGCTTAGTATACTTCTACCAACGTCAGATCATCCTTGCATCTATACAGAGTTTTGAAGTCCACGGTATATATTATACGTTGTCCAGTCCTCTAAATATAGGTATCCAAGCTGAGAGGTAGACGTGGTACTGTATCACAGCCGAACACAAGTAGTAGTGGTAGTGACGCGTTTCGCAAAAATAAAATCTGCTTCATCAGACTTTACTGTATTTGGTGATACATATATGCATACGGGAGCAGGCCATCCTCCATCTCCATCCTCTACCGCCAGGCATCATATTCACATAGCCAAGCCGAGCGATGAGGATCAGGTAATAGCACCAGCTCTTACCAGTGTGTTTGCTCATCGTCATCGTTTGGCTTGGATATGTGGATACCATATCTTTCTCTGGGCCTTCTGGATTCCCCTATTGTTCCCGGGTCAGACGATCTTTGATGCCTGGTGGTAGACGGAGGGTACAGATGGAGGTTGGCCTGCCCATGTATGCCTTCTGTTTAAACATTTGGAATGTGGTGTTAGATGATTGTGTCATCTATGGTGCTGTTGTAATTATTATAAACTTAGGTAGCAGTAGAGCTGTCCGCAGGGCCATCCCTATAATGAGGCAGCCTAAGGCTGTTGCCTCAGGTGGCATTTCTTTGGGTGACGTGAGGCTCTGCCTACCGACCCCTTTCTGGCCAGAGCTTCCTAGGTGGCTAAGAACTGGGTGGGGAGAAATGTAAAAGCCATACACATCCCCCCCCCTGCCCAGCTCTTAGTATCCTGGGACACTATGACCCCAGCGTCATGCCCAGCTCCTGACAACCAGTGATGTCAGTGAGCTGGGTGGGACGGTGAAATGTAAGCGAGAGCTATCATTAGCGTGCACCACCAGCACCCCCATTAACCCCCCTCCCGGGACGTTACCATCATCTCACAAAAACCCAAACTGCCTCCTCTCCCCTGAACACGACCTCCAGCTCCCCCTGACTCAGGCAGTGATTATGCTAGGGATACCCCCTGTTGTCAGGGAAGGGGGGTCATCAGGGCAGGGAAATTAATGTTTAACCTTTAATTTGTGGCTAACTCCTCGGTCCTTAGAAGCTCACCAGTCTTTATACCCTTCCCACCCTTTCCACTGACGCCGCAAGCAAGTGCTGAAAAAGTTGGTGTAGTAGTAAGTTAAAAAAACAAACATTTGTAGTAGCAATACTAATGAACAACACAATAACCATGACATCATTATAAGTACTCCTGCACACAATTACCCTGTAACCCTAATACACACTTCTTTAAAGTGAGTTTTATCTGTTTGCAGCACTACAAACAACTGTCCGATAAGCTTTTAGCTGAAGAGATAAACGGGGATTTTCACGGGAAGACTGCATTAGGCATACAAGATTAATTTCAGTGCTTGCCGGGATAACCGGAAGTTCGAGGGCAATAAATCTACACTGCTAAGACAACTACTCTAATTCTCCTTACTGCACTGTCTTCAAAAGGGGGTTCTGTGACTAGAGACAACAATTCTGAAGGCTTCTCCTGTGCCTTTGATGTCGGCTCTTCTTGATTGGAGATGGGGGGGG
>NW_017306335.1:2511014-2544700 GCF_000935625.1 Nanorana parkeri
AATAAGGCCCCCTTCCACCCCCAGGCCCCAAAATAGTAGCATGTGCTTCTATGGCTATTATTACACCACTGTGTGTGTGTGTCTGTGTGGGGATATCAGATTGTAAGCTCCTTCAGGGCCAGCAACTTATATGATTGGTTCTACAGACTCTGCAAAGTGCTGTAAAATAAGTTAGTCTGACAAATATTCAAGAAATAGAAATAAAAGAAGTATTTTCGAATATCTCGCTAAGCAGAATCAACAGGGCAAGTGTGTCAGCTATTTCTGCAGCTAAATTTATCCCTATTCAGAGAGCCACTTTGGCAGCTGGGAACACCTGAGGAAATTTTTTATTCCTGACAATATCATTTTGTCTTTCTTCAGGTTTTCAATAAAGTCTCTTCTTGAGAGCTGTCTGTTTCCTCTTGTCTGTTCTTTCTGTGGCTGAATTACGAGTCTGCTCAGGTACCTGTTATTGTCAGTTGGATGTACAGGACCGATGTTGTATTCAGTAAACTGCAACTCTTTTGTAGAAAGTGGAACAGAGAATTACATAGAGATTGTTCACAACAGACAATTCAGATTCAGATTCAGTGACCATTTTCTCGACCATTTTTTGGAGAATTAAAGTGGACATTTCCATAACTCTACAGACCTGCGTGAATAAGTTCCTGACGTGACAATATACAGCAAAAGGAAAAGCTTCAGCTTTTATCATTAAAAAGTCATCCTTGAGCTCCAGTCCAGTGACTTTGCCCAGGCTGTGATGATGTCATCAGTCTGCTGCAGGCAGGAGGAAGCATTTCCTCAGTCTCCTCCCCAGTGATTGGACTATACATTCTCACTCAGATGGTGAGAGGCTGTAGAAAGGGCTGGTCTGTGTGAGACATTTGTAAAGACAGCCAAGAACTGCACAGGGAGCAGGATATACATTATATATATACATACAGTGGTGGAAAAAAGAAAGTACACCTTCTTTGAATTCTATGGCTTTAGGTAGGAATGCACCAAAATGAACTTTTTAGACTGAAATGGAACATTATTATTATTATTATACAGGATTTATATAACACCAACAGTTTGTGCAGCGCTTTACAATATAAGGAAGACATTACAATCACAATACTACTCAAGACAAGATGGTAAGGAGGACCCTGCCCCTGAGGGCTTACAATCTAAAAAGGAGGGGGAAACATAACAATTTTGTCAGGCCAAAACGAAACAAAAAAATGACCTTTTTTTCCAACCTTTTTAACATTTAAAAAAATATTTTTAAATTATTTTATTTATTAATTTTTTTACTTTACTCTCGGGGGCTTTGGGAAAATATCAGGGATTTGAACAAACCCCTGATATTTCCTTTTTAAAATAGAAAAAGAGATTGAGGACACAGAGTCCTAAATCCCTTTTTCTGCAGCCCTTGTTATGAATGAACTGGAAGCCTCTATACTGAGTGCTCCTGTCCATTCATAAACTGTGGAGATAGTATAAGTTACTATGTCCACAATCATGAATGAACATGAAGTGATGTAGAGCACTTCATTCATAACTGGGGACACAGCATACTATGTCCTCTGTTCTGATTGCTGAGTGCTTGTAACCCGCTTTCCATCCTATAATAAGTACTATCCTTGTCGCACTCCTTACTGATATGTCCCTTGTAGTGGGGGGTGCTCGCAGTGACTGTGGATGGCGCCGCGAATGTCAGCAAAATTGTAGAAATGTCACCAGCACACAAGTCCTTTTAAGATAGCAAAAGCTTAATTTATTGAAGTTTTTTGTCATATGACCAAACAAGCGCTTTCGGGACCGCGCAGGGTCCCTTCATCAGGCTTTAGCATGGTAAATCTGCTCCTGGAACGCGCTTGGTGGTAACTAGCCCTTAGTCACTTTGACTTTTAGCATTCTTTTAAATGAAAAAAAGTTGTAGCAATATTTTGACTCAGCCTAGAGGGGGATAAAGGGGTGTTTGTCATTTGCAGGAAGTGAACTGAGTTGTCTGAGCTGTCATCTACTAAAGTATGTTTCATCACTCTATAGACACAATTGACGTCCCGCACAACAATTAGGAACCTTTATGTTCATCATAATGCATGTTACTCACCGCCTATTTTCTATTCAGTCTTCTCTGTCTCATGTAAGTGATTCAGATGCTGATGGCGGGGATGTCACCAGGTTTAGTCACACTTCATTCTCCAGATAATAACCTATAGATTTTTGATAGTGTATAAAGTTTTCTTTCTCCGAGTGCAACCCTGTCGATACACATGAACGTATTAACGTGTGTCATCCCACAGTCACCTAAGACGTGATGTGGAGGTGGTATAAATGAAGCTGACTAAGTCGCCATTGTCAGAGACGCAAGAAAGAAAAGTGTCCTGACTGAGATAATCTTAAAGATAGAACTTCAGCCCAAACTTTTTTCTTTTAATCTATATGGAGTAGGGGTTTATTTTTGCTGCCTGTCACCAAGGGAAATCTTTGGACAGATTTCCCTTGGTGACTCTATTTGTGGTCACCACAACAGTAAGTGAGGAAAAATCTCCCCACCGGGGACACCGGTAACATAACAGTCCAAATGAAGTGTATTCCTTATGGTAGTAAATTAAACAATACACAATGCATTTCGGGGGCTCAAGGAGGCCCCCTTCATCAGAGCTTGACATTGCTGGATTTGACAAGAAGGTCAAGCCAGAAATTTCTGGGACTTATGGAGTTCTAATATTTCCAAAATTATAAAGCCTTTTTTTCCCCCCTAGACCTTCTTGTCCAGCCTAGCATCAAGCCCTGATGAAGGGGGCCTCTTGGAATCCCCAGAAATGATGGCTGGTTTTTTTTTTAATGACTTCTGTGATGATTAAACCTTATCTGGAGTATATCCCTTTCTGTCCTCCTTCGCTCCCTTTCTTCTATAATTGTCTTCCTTCTTTACTTCCTCACTTCCCTCTATCCTCATTTCTAGTTAATGGCACTATTCAATAGCATTCTGTTATTTGATTCCTCCTTCACTCTCTCCTTCCTTCTGGACTGTCAACAATATCTTGGCGCTCTCCTCTTCTACAAACCTCCAAGCCATTTTTTTCAAGGTCCATGGCAGAGCACTTTGTACACTTGAGAGCTTCTTTAAGAAAGAACTGCCAGACCAGATTGGAATATTCTACTACACCAGCTGCTTGCTGTGCCATATTTTTATTCCCGTATTACATATACAGTTTTCCCTCTAGTGGCTGCCTGGATGTCACTGCAATTACCCAGAATGCTTGGTCAACAACTGCTGAGATAAACTCTTGCATACACAGGGGAGAATCCTTTAAAATCCACATAAAAGCCACAGGAGGTGTGAGAACACCATGGATGGACAGCCAATAGGCAGTGTCCATGTCACAAGGCAGCAAGGTGGCCACCCTAAAAGGACTCTCCCACTCTTCTACAAACTTCCAATCCATTTTTTTCGAGGTCCAAGGCAGGACACTTTGTGCGGTTGAGAGCTTCTTTAATAAAGAACTGCCAGACCACATTGGAATACTCACTTACACCAGCTGCTTGCTGTGCTCTATTTTTCTCTTGTATTACATAGGAGAGAAGACTTGGAAATTGATGTGTCACCTGACCACAGATTCAGTATTTAGTATATTATAGAGTATTTGGGCTATTTGGGTAGTGTTTATATTTTAATCGGGGCCATTAGCTAGAGGGGTTGTAGTATTGTTTAGTGTGGGGGTTCCTGGCCTGCCTTCATCTTTAAGAAACGAATATTACACTGTGTGCACAATTATTAGGCAAGTGAGTATTTTGACCAAATCACCATTTTATGCATATTGTCCAACTCCAAGCTGTATAAGCTTGAAGGCTTTTTGGGTTTAAGCATATCAGGTGATGTGTATTTGTGTACAGGTTTGCCAACACTCTATATCAAGGTGTGCATAATAATTAGGCAGCTTCTTTACCTCAGGCAAAATGGGCCACAAAAAGATTTAACTGACTCTAAAAAGTCAAAAATTGTAAAACGTCTTTCAGGCCTTGTTCACACCAAGCGCGGAGCAGGTCCAGAGCAGATCAGTTGCAGACCGGATCAAAACTGCGTCCAATGTATTCCAATGATATTATTTGCTCCAGTTCACATTGCAGTGTGCAGTTGCAGAGCAGATCCAGAGCAGGTGAAAAAACTGCAGCAGGCTCTATTTTACCTGCTCTGGATGTGCTCTGGAACGCATCAAAAACGCATGCAAATACCTGGAATGCACTGAAAGCCCATTTGAAACTTTAAAAAAATTATTATTTTTTTTCAAAAAGAGCCCGTAACGCATCAAAAACGCGCCAAAAAAATGAAATCTAAAAGACTAGCGTGCGTGTGCAGAAACCTGACCGGATCTGCTCTGCATTTGGTGTGAACAAGGCGTCAGAGGGATGCAGCACTCTTGGAATTGCTAAGATATTGGGGCGTGATCACAGAACCATCAAACTTTTTGTTGCAAATAGTCACGAAACGTGAGAAAGAAAGATGCCAAAGCTTTGAGAAGAATCAAGTGTGAAACTACCAGGAACCCATTATCCTCAAATGCTGTCATATTCCAGAACTGCAACCTACCTGGGGTGCCCAGAAGTACAAAGTGTTCAGTGTTCAGAGACATGGCCAAAGTAAGGGAAACTGAAACCCGAACACCACTGAACAAGACACATAAGTTGAAACGTCAAGACTGGGCCAAGAAATATCTGGAGACAGATTTTTCAAAGGCTTTATGGACTGATGAGATGAGAGTGACTCTTGATGGACCAGATGGATGGGCTTGTGGCTGGATCAATAACGGGCACCGAGCTCCACTTCGACTCAGACGCTAGCATGGAGGTGGGGTACTGGTGGGCTGGTATTAATAAAGATGAGCTAGTTGGACCTTTGCGGGTTGAAGATGGACTCAAAATCAACTCCCGAACCTACTGCCAGGTTTTAGAAGACCCTTTCTTCAAGCAGTGGTACAGAAAAAAGTCTGCATCTTCCAAGAAGACCATGATATGTATGCAGGACAATGCTCCATCACATGCATCAAAGTACTCAACTGCATGGCTAGCCAGTAAAGGCCTTAAAAATGAAAGAATAATGACATGGCCCCCTTCCTCACCTGACCTAAACCCTATTGAGAACTTGTGGGCTCTTCTTAAACGGGAGATTTACAGTAAAGGAAAACAGTACACCTCTCTGAGCAGTGTCTGGGAGGCCGTGGTTGCTGCTGCACAAAAAGTTGATCGTCAACAGATGAAGAAACTGACAGACTCCATGGATGGAAGGCTGCTGACTGTTATGGAAAAGAAGGGGGTCTATATTGGTCACTGATTTTTGTTTTTTAAAATGTCAGAAATGTTTATTCGTAAATTTTTATTTGTTTGTTTAGTTTAGTTGCATAATAATTAATTGTGCACACTAATAGTTGCCCAATAATTGTGCACACATAGATATTCTCATAAGAAAGCCAAAACCTCACTTTTACTTTCTTAAATATTCAGGTTTGAGGTTTATTAACATTTTGGTTGACCGAAAACACTGTAGTTGTTCAATAACGAAATTAATCCTCAAAAATACAACTTGCCTAATAATTGTGCACGCAGTATATGTAGCTATAATGGTAATCTTTACCTTGATGGAACTTTTCCTTTAAAAGAACTCTGGAGTGCCTATAAAGGGAGGAAAAAGAGACCCGAGGGGGAAAAAATTGTTGACCACTTCAGGCTGATAACAAGCCAGTGCATTGTTGAGTATCATTAATTCCAGTAAAGAATGAAACATGTAGACTTGTATTTTTCTTGAGCGCCTTTTAATACAATTTGTATCTGACACACAGCACTTGATGTACTATGCACTCCAAGTCCTTGCTCAGATTATCGAGCTGGATTTCTTGAAACCAGGTTTCTAGTTATTGTTACATTCTCAACAAACACAAGCAATGGAATAAAGTATGTAATTCACTGTTCAGCTAATATTCCTCTTCATCTGCCATTTTTCTTCCTTTTTATCATGCTTCAAAAGGAACCAAATAAAGCAAAAATTCACTGTTTCCCTAGTTAGAATCATTTATATAAATTGGAAAAAGATTTAGATTTAGCCTTAAAATCTTCATTTGCATTCGCTCCCTGCCCCTGTAACAAATTCAGCTCATAAATAATATGATATTGCAGGGCAAATGGCAGTGCCCTAACACTGCTTTTATAAACATGTTCCTTCCTGCCTTCCTTTTCTTTCTATCTCCTTCCTCCCTTCCTTCTCCCCTTTTCCTTACTCCTTTCTTTCCTTCCTTCTCTCCCTTTTTTTTTTTCTACCTCTCTTCCTCCCCCTTCGTTTATTCTATCATTTTTTTCCTTCCACCCTTTCTATCTCCTCCTTTTCTTTCTCCCTTTCTTCTATAATTTCCTTGCTTTTTCCCTCCCTCCCTTCCTTCCTTTTATTCTTAGTCCTCATCACTGCCTCCTTCCTTCCTTCTTCCATTCCTTTCCTCTTCTGTTCCTCATTACTTCCTTTCCCCTGGCCTCATATATGTCTTGGATGCTCCAGCAGAGATACCTCCTTGTCCGTATTTCTGGGCTTGTTTCTGTCCACTAGGGAGTTCTGGGTGCTCTCTCCCAGCTTTGTGTACCGGTTCCTCCAGCAAGGATGGTGAGAGCTTCACATAATGGACATAGCATGACTAGGGCACGCCATAGGTTCCTTCTTGCACCAAAAGACCCTGCTACGCCACCTCCCCTCAATAACTACAAACCCCCCCCAAATAACAGACCACACCATTTTATGGTATAACTGGCTGTAGCAGCCCTTTATTACAAAAACATCATAACGTAAACCAATATATCCATGCACACACGAATGTATACTAAGTGGGGGCGGGTGGGCGGGAAGTACCTCGCCGTGTGCTAATTCCCAACTGACCAGGAAGAATTCTCCGCCCTCTCATCCTACTGTGAAGCCCCTCCTAGACCACCTATAACTCGGCCAATCAGGTAAGTGCCCCCTCCATTTTGAAGTAAAAAACCTTGACCTTGACCCCTCCTTCTTGTTCCCATGTTCGCCCTGTCATGTAGTCCCTCCGCCTATTTCTTTTCTGTCATTAGCTCCGTGACTATCTGCAAACCCGGGAACTCAGCACAGGGATGGCGGGAGCTCCACATAATGGGCACAGCAGGTGTGCAGATCTGGGAACTCAGCACAAGGATAGTGGGAGCCCCTTTTAATGGGCACTGCAGGTGTGCAGACCCAGGAACCCAACACAGGGATAATGGGAGCCCCTCATAATGGACAGGACAGGAGTGCAGACCTGGGAACTCAGCACAGGGATGGTCGGGGTTCCTATATTGGGCACAGCAGGTGTGCCAACCCAGGAACGAGATCTTAACAATAGAGTCCTGAAGAGATAGAAGAGACTGTCAGGGGGTTTCACTCTCCAACATTGACCAATCAATGAAATACCAGTTTTCGGTGTCAGTCCCCAAAAAATCATTGTGCCATTGTATCTCCTTTGTCTCTCTATTTTACATCTTACTTCTACACTGAATATGAAACATGATAAATAAACATTGATTCTCTATTACACAAGACCTTGCTTCTAAATATTTGTTTTGACTCCTAAGAAATATTCACTCACATTGATAGAATTCTGTATGTAAAGAATTAGCTTTTCTAGGCTCCACATTTTGAGCACGTGATCATGTATTTGACAATGTTTGCAATAATAAAGATTTGTGCTGAAGGTCAGTAATAATTTGAGTACAATATACACCAAGTATTCCTTCTGCAAGGATTTTATAGTGGTAAAGGCGACATTTCATGCACTTGTTTCTTTCTGTTCTTGAAAATGGGTTTTTGCTTTTTATTGAATATGCCACATTCTGAACATGAACGGAGTACAGACGTGACAAGCAATCTACTCTGAGGCTTCTCTCAAAAATGTGTGATTAAATGTTTCTGCGTGGCATTGTGCGGTGTGAATTTGCGACATGTTCTTTATGAGAGATGGGGATCAATTTAAAGCTGTTAAACTGCAGGCAGACATTTAGGGATGAGACAAGTGATTTTCGTGACACTTGATTTTGCGTCAAAAAATTAACTTTTGGTAAAATTATCCTTAAATTGTGACAAAATTTGCTTGAAAAAACATGGTTTTGTTTTCTAGCAAAGCCATATAGTTACAGTGTGATTACTTGCATGGTGATCAATGGCTTTGTTTTTACAGAAAGTTAACTCTAACGCTGACCCTAACCCTTTATTGACCACAACCTTTTGTTGATTAGCAAAGCCATCCCTAACACTGTCCCTAATACTTTGTTGGTAATCTAAGCTATCCCTAACTCTAACACTGTCCCCAAAACTAACTCTAACCCGTTGTTAATAAATAAAGCCAATTCTAACCTTAACCATTTGTTGATTAACAAAGCCAACCCTCTTTCTGTCTTTAATTATAAACCTCACACATTGCTGATTATCAAACCTAACCCTAACCTTAACACGGTCCCTAATGCTAAACCTAACCCTGTGTCAATAAACAAAGCCATCCCTAATGCTGTCCCTAACATTACCTTTGGTTGAGTAACAAAGCCATTCCTAAAGCTGGCCATGCACCTTACAACCATCGCACGACTTTCGTGGTAATAAAATCTCGTACGATCTGTCCATCATGGACAGGCAGATCGTACTTGCGATCATCGCAAGCCCTCCCCGCTGAGGGGAGGGCTTCCGATGATTCCAATGCTAAGCGGGCAGTGTGCACTTGCGCACACTGGCCGTTCGCCATTTGTCTTCTGTCTTCCGACACGCCACTAACCGCTGAAAATCGTACTATTTTCGGCAGGTTTTCAAGTGTGCTCAGAAGACAAAAGACGTGCGACCGTACAGTAGAAACAGTTGCACACCTTCCATACACCTGCCGATTATCGTACAATCGCGGGATCACCCGCGATTATTGTACGATAATCGCCAGGTGTATGGGCACCTTGACTCTGTCCCTAATGTTACCCTTTGTTGATTAACAAAGCCATTCCTTACGCAGCTGTATACCTTTAACTCTTTGTTGATAAGCAAAACCATGACATGACTTTATAAACAAACCTCTGTCAGTGACAGTTGACACTGCTTTTTCCCGAGTTCTGAGTGCATACACAAAGTATTGTACTGTAAGTCGTCAGGAAAAAGAGTGGCCAAATCTGACACTGAATAACAGGGACTGTCGAACACTAATAAGGATTGTGACCACTCAACACAGATTATGTAATCCCAGTATAGGTTGCCTGCCAGATATACAAACCCCCGAAGAAGGGGGATATGTGAGCCCCCGAAATATGTTGTTTTTTTCTCTCTACATGGCATCTAATAAAGAACTCATACTGGACTGAATTCAGTGTGGTGCTCTAATTTTCCCAATACTCTACATACACGTCAATAGAAACACAAAAGCATCTTGATGTAGGCTGATGCAGTATAGAAAGATATGGGTGTTCCTACATGTTTCAGGGGAAGATGCTTGTGGTGAACATTCCGCAGGGGTGTTATTCAGAGATTGGGAGGTGGCATCAGTGCATGTTTGGGGCGGGGGGGGAAGGGGGGTTAGAGTTGGTTTTGGTGAACCTCTGGCCAAGGCATCCTGCTCAGCTTCTGGCAACCCCTGATTTCAGTGAGCTGGGCAGGACTCCAGCCAGAGCATCACAGGATGCTAAAGCCCATAGCAACCAGGGGCGCTCTGGCCTGAAGAGCACCAAGAGACCCACTGAGCTGCTGCCTAACAGCCCTGTAGAAAGAGGTAAATTGCAGGTCAGAAGGAGGTCAAATGAACTGTCAATGAACTCAGAACAAGCATAGAAGCTTATTAAATTGATGTCAAATGCAATTGGAATAAACCTGAAAGCACACTGCATTTGCCCATTGACACTAGCCCTTCCTTTCATCTATCTTTCTCTTTTCTGTCGGGTTTAATTAACATGGCATCATTAACCATACAATAAGCTGTAATCAGGAGTCGAACGAAGAGCAGGAGCTGACATTGTACGAGCTGTTTTACGGCTTCATCAACAGACGGAATGCGGAATGGGAGATCTCATGGGGAGAGAAAGGTGAATGCCATGGAAAATCATTATTAGGATCATTTACGGGCGCTCTCAGGATGAGGCATTAATTAGGCTGGCTCTAATTTACCTGAAAAAAGCAGGGAAACATTTTTCAAAGAGGTAATTTCAGCTGCAATCCTCTCTGTGATAGCTGGCTAATGGCGTTCACTTCAGATGTCAGGAACTAAAATGTATCTTATATGTGATTCAGAGAAAAACTTCAGATCAAGGAGCTGCTGGATTTGGTGCCAGGAATTAGGCGGTGTTGAGTATAGTGCCAGATTGTAAGGCCTCATTTACATGTCCTTTGAGGTCCTGACAGCGGATTTCTGTGGCCGGAATCATGGGTGGTCACCGACAGCTGAGACAGGAAGGCTGTACAAAGCAGTGATAGGAGCTGTCTGTTGCTGTTTGCATGTGTCCGCCCATGCAACCATTACCTGCAGCTAGTGGGTTTGTTTGTGTCCAGGGACGGTCATCTGTTGTACATGCAACAGTGATGACCAGCTGCAAAATGTGGTGAACAGCCGTGAGCAGCTGCGGCACCTGTTAGCCTGTCATTGCTTTGTATAGGCTTACCGCCCGCAGCTGTCCACAACCAGCTGTGATTCCACCCACAGGAATCCACTGTCTGGACCTTACAGATCCATGTGAATGAGGCCTAAGCCTGGATTTCAAGGAGTTAAAACATATATAAAGCCTTAATTTTTGTTTTGGATAGTGCGGCAAGGGGTCACAGCCACTGTCAGGTCTTCATTGCAGCCCATGTCTCCGGCTGAAGATGATTCCACTTGATGGTGCCAATCCTGGAGGCGGGGCGCATGACGTTACATGACGCCGTGCGTGGCACAGGGTGACATAACACGTCTGTTGGGGGGCACAATTTTCTGTTCTTGCCTCTGGCGCAAAAGGAGCTAGCTACGGCTCTGGGTGCCCACCAAAAACTGGAATATTATTTTTGATGTCTGGATGTCTTGCAGTCCTGAAATTTTATAGCAAAGAACATTGCAAGGACATAATGAAAGTTATGACTGACCTTCCGAAGTGCGACCTGCATATCAAATGTTAATTGGATGTCTGAGAATGGTCACATGCGATAGGGGAAATGAAAAGACACCTACATTAAATGTCAGGGCTACTTTAAATAGGAATGAACATCATTTTATCCTTCAGCGAGCATCAGTACATCTCATTCCGTTTCTACGTCCGGGGGGTTCTAATGATTGACCTGTTTTATGGGTAATGGTTAAACATAAATACACATTTGTTAGGCACTGGAGAAAATTGCCAGCTGTCTTTCAATATTGTATGTATATTCCCAGAGGTGTGTGTCCCCTAACCAGTGCATCAATCACTAAAAGGGGACTCTATTACCCTCTTCATCATCAGTTAATATATAATGTCACATCCAATGTTTTCCTGAGAAGTGATGGTGTTCCCGTGACAAATAAAGATAAAATATATATATTAGATTTGTGAAAGGGCTTGCTGCTTCTTAAAGCTGTTCCTTTTCTGTTATATGGTATATGCAGATCAAATATATTTAGAGTTATGTGTACAAAAAATCTAATGCACACTCATGGCCTTTTAGATGCAACTTAGATATAAGGTGGATCCATGTTGGCTGGCAACCTTAAATAATAAGTCTGGGAAAAATAAAACATAACCCTTGTAGTGGGGCTACCTCCTCGCTGCAAGGGTTAAGTGGTCCCTTTGGTCTAGGGTGTAAAATAAAAAGATATACTCACAGGGACCTCTCCACCTCTGCTCCGGCGTCTTTATGTCTAATACACCAGGAGGAGCGCCAGGGGCAGAACACAGGGGGGTCTATGCTCTCAATAGTAGTCTATGTCCGCCCTCTCTGTGCAGCAAGTAGCTTCTTCCTTCTGAGAGCCAAGCCTCCCACCGAGGCTACTCTAGAGATCACATGACCTTCCTCCAGGAGGCAAGCCTCACTCTGAAACTTTACCCAGGGATATCTTACCTGAAAGGTTTACTCAGAGTAAACCTTTCAGGGAGAAAATGCCTCTCTCGCAGACATCAGGGAGCTGCTGTCCAAAAGAGGGAGACTCCCTGAACATCAGGGAGACTTGAGATCCCTGCTTTCTGGGGGTGCTCTGTCTGTTAATTTTCATACCAACAACAGTGTTGCTAAGTTACTCAGACTTTGCATTTTGCGGAACAGGTAGGCCTCATTCACACTGGAATCGGCCGACATGAACAGCTCCATGCTGCGTGCATGGCCGTATCGGGCAGATCCCGGGAAGGACAGGTGCTGCGTGTGATGAGTATACAGCCCCTCACCGGAGCTGCGCGATACGGCCATGGACGCATCACAGAGCTGTACGTGCCGGCCGATTCTCGTGTGAATGAGGCTGTAGAGTGTGTTTAAATAGCAGATGGAGTGGATTATGAAGCTACCACTGCGTGTACATTGCTTGGGCAATGGAAAGGTTCTCTTTAAGGGTGCTGTCTTACATCGCCCGGAGTTTTGTTCCTCCTTGCCAGCTCTAGCTCTTGACTGTTATGCCACAACCTCATTGACGAATAAGTGTTTTCCATCTCCCACTTTGGGCTATGGCTGAACACGTCGAAGGTTTATCAATTCAAGAGGTGGTCGGTATGTAAACGCACTTGTGTGCTGTCTATAGCACAGTCAACCCAGCTGTTACCATGGCAACCCATCCATATGTACCAGACGTAACCCAGAGGAGAGACATGTAACATATGCAGTCTCAATGTTCACCGACTCCAGCACCATGAAAAGCATTATTCTTGTGTCAGCTCCTAAAATAGACTCATCTAGGTAGCTGGGGGCTGGCAGGATCTCTTACATAATGTCCCTTCACATATTCTCGTGTCATACATCGGAGTGTTGTATTTCTTGATGTAAATCTGAATGGCATACCATCAGGATTATTTGGGTATAGTCTAATGAAAAAGATATATACTGTTTTTTTGTTTGTATAGCAAATACTGCCTACCTACTGCCCTTATATTTATCCAGGGGGTCATCTACTTATCCTCTTCACCTATATAGTGTAAGAATTCTAGATTTTATCTGTAAAAAATAAGTCAAGGCAACTGGACTTGCTGTATTTTTCTTGAAGACTTTTCACTGGTCATCCAGGCAGCTTTCTCAATTCAGAATGACTTGTACAAAAATGATCTGGAAATAAATATGGTGAATGTTGTTCCAATCCACATAATCTGTTTACAAGGTGTTGATTGCATTTGCATAATTGGAGCTAGGTGTTAATAACCTGCAGGGCCGGCGCTAGCGCAAGGCAAGATGGGCACTTGCCTTACGGCGCCAGGGAACAGGGCGGAAAAGTCGCCCGATCGAGAGTCTCAAGACCAGACTCTGTGTGTGGGCTGCCGCTGCGGGCGGGCGGGTGGCATCTGAAGGATACGGCGCTGACCTGTGCTGTGCAGTGCAGTCTCGCTCACGTCTCAGAGTGACACTCAGTCTCACTGAGTGTCTCGTACTTCCTTGGCTACGTCAGTGAGTGACGTAAGTGGCCCCGCCCCTGGTTCCCCTGGCCGCTCAGCCGCATCACATGTGAAGGACTGGAGCGAGGGCTGCAGGAGGCGGAGCAACGGACGGACCGGACCAGCAGGCAGTGTGGCAGCAGTGGCGTCATCCTGGAGGCGACGGCGACCTGTTGAGGGACTCGGGAGCCGCCCGGTGCACACATTTTGAAGTTGTAACAGAGCGAGGAGGAGGAGGCGATTTCACCCTCTCTTGGTGACCCACGGTCGTACTCGTATCGGGAATCGGGATCGGGAGCTGGCTGAAGTGGGAGCGGTATGTAATGTAACAACATATATACAGTATATTGTATTGTGTATTGTATAATATATTGTGTAAAGTGTATTGTATTGTGCATTGTGTATTGTATTGTATTGTGCATTGTATAATACAGCGGCACAATGCTGAACACCAGCAGCTATAGAGGAACAACAAATCCCATCAATAATACATTATACAGGCTGTTTAATATATTATTGCTGGGATTTGTAGTCCTCTATAGCTGCTGGTATTCTCCATTGCGCTGTATAATGTACTATTGCTGGGATTTGTAGTTCCTCTATAACTGGTCAGTGGTAATCTGCATTGCGCAGTATAATCATTATACAGCGCAATGGAGAATACCACCAGCTATAGAGGACTACAGATCCCAGCAATAGTACATTATATACAACGTGTGTGTGTGTGCGTGCGTGCGTGCCGGGGGGGCGTCAAAATGCACCTTCGCCTGAGTTGGCAAAAATCCTTGCACCGGCCCTGATAACCTGCCCCCAAAAACAGGTGTTAAAACAGCATTGTATGTGTCAAACAATAGATGTCTCAACCCCCCCGGCCTTACACACACACACACCTCTGTTCAAGCTTGGCTTCTCCATTTTTGCATAAATGGCCTCTTTCACACCTCTTTTGAACCAGTCCTCCTCCCTGTCTAAGATGAGTACAGCAATTAGGAGTATACATCTGGCAGAGAAAGCCTACAAAATGTGGTATTTAGGTGTAGTGATGGTTGAATTGGCCCATGTTGGCGAATCCTGTTCTAAATTTGGAAAACTTACAGGAGAATCCCATTGATATCTATGAGGGGCGAATCTTGTTAAATTCTGACCATTGTTAGGGCTAATAAGCAAACTACTGTCAAAAAAACATGGGTACTACCACGTGTGACGTACGAGCCCGGTCCAAACCTGCTTTTCGTCCATCACACCTGACTATACGCAGTTCTGAACCGTGTGTGGCGTCAAAAAGACGTGGCGATATCGCTCCCATCCTCACCCTGCAGAGAGATTTCCCAGCTTGCGGGACCCAATCTTAGGCCAGCAGGCTGAGAGCAGGTCACTAGGGTTGGTTAACTGTAGACATGTGCACTGCCAAAAAATTCGTTTCGTTTCGTTTCGTTTTAAATTCGGATTTGTGTTATTTCGTTTTTCGGGATTCGGGTGTGAAAGTCAATTCGGATTCGGAATTCGGATTCGGACGAAATTCGGTAGCGTTCGCACGAACGTTCGTTTCGTTTTCTGTTCTTATTCGTTTCTTATTCGTTTCGTTCGTTTGCAGCAAAAGTGACATTTGAGGGGGAAAAAATATTTTTCTCCTTCTCTAATGTCACTTTGCTCCAACGAACGAAACGAATAAGAAACGAATAAGAAACGAATAAGAACAGAAAACGAAACGAACGTTCGTACGAACGCTACCGAATTTCGGAAATGGAAATTCGGATTCGTTTGCATTCGTTATGTCTGTAATTCGGAATTCGGATACATCCGAATGTCCGAATTTACGAAAATTCGTCCGAATTTCGATTCGGAACGAAACGAATCGCACATGTCTAGTTAACTGCACAGTTAACCCTTTACAACAAACCTTAGCTGCCACCACATGCTTTAAGGGAAACACGGATCCTTCCCAGGTGTGACAATTCAAGACACTTAAACAAAGCCTATGATACCGCTCTCAGACAGGAATATGATAGGCCTCAGTATATAGTAGTGCTCTTCACAGAGGCAAGGATACTTTAAGTTATTATTTAGAGTGTAGAGATAAGCTTGACGATTGTTAAGATCATCCTTTAATAAAAGTAATGGTGCAGAAAAATATACAGAAAAATATATTAATAAAGAGAGACAAAATATATCACAGTAAAATAAAAAGGAATAAAGAGAGAATACTAAACAGTCCTGGTTTTATGAGTTCTGACAGAGTCCAGTTGTATAAACAAAAGAGGGGTCTGGGATGTTACGAACTTCTTGATTTTACAGGAATACCTCTTTTTGATGTTACAAACAAGAGCCTCCTCCAGCTGCCTCTGCAGCATCATTTTGTTAGTCCTCTAGGGGGTGTCACAATGCTAGCCCCTAAGGCAGGGCTGGGAAGAGGGAGCAGGAGGGCTAAGCCTTTAGGATGCTCCTCCCAACTGTTACATTTCATATCTAAAGGTGCCCATACACCTTGCGATTATCGTACGATAATCGGCGGAAATCCCGCGATCGTACGATAATCGCAAGGTGTATGTGTCAGGAAGCAGGGGGTGTTGCCCCTGCTCGGGGGCCACAGGCACGGCGCAGGGCACGGGTTTCCCCTCAGCTTGGCAGAACTCCTGGTGCGTGGGTTGCGGGTACGCAGGCTGCGCGCGCATCCCCGGGGGCACGTGTGTAGCACTCCTGCTCCATTAGGCATCAGGTGTGAGCCTTGCTGGGGGAGGTTCCTTGTACACACCTTCCATCTCTCTCGCCTGCCATTGGTTCCCGAGGAAGGAAGCCTCCTGGTTGCCTCGGTGACCGGGGGGTGTTCCTAACTCCCCTGGCTATAAAAACCTGGCCTAAACTCTGGCTTATTGCTGAGTTATTCCACCTCATGGTGTGACATACGAAGCTCCCCACCTATGTGCCTTGTTGCCTGTTTCCTGAACCCTCTGCTGACCTCCCGTGTACCGACCTTGGACCGCCTATCGTTTCTGACCCTCTGCTGCCTGCCTCGACCTCGGATTACCCTCGACTACCTCTTTGGATTGCCCCCTGGTTACCTTGCCTTCGGACCCTTCCGGCTGCTTCCTGCCAGCGGGTTCCCTCTGTGCTGCTCGCCCGCGGCCGCACCTGATAGTATGGAAGGCGTGCAACCGTTTTTACTGTACGGTCGCATGTCTTTTGTCGAACCAGCATGCTAGAAAACCCGCCGAGAATCGTACTACCCTTGGCGGGTTTCTAGCCTGCTCGTTCGAGAACTGCGGAACGGGCCGGTGTGCGCACAAGCACACTGCCCGTTCAGCATTGCGGTCATCGGAAGCCCGCCCCTCAGCGGGGTGGGCTTTCGATGATTGCAAGTACGATCTGCCTGTCCAAGATGGGCAGATCGTACAAGCTTTTAATAAGCTTATGACCATCACAAGACAAAAGTCTTGCGATGGTCGTAAGGTGTATGGGCACCTTAAGATTATAGTGGAATATTGATACACAATACTGTGCGACAACCCCTAAGTTATGATGCGTTATGAAGGACTAGTCTGTGCTTGCTGGCACTTCCTGCCCCACGGTGTCTGCATGCGGGGGCACACTGTCCATAGACTTACCTTGTGTCTCTCCTCGTCTCACGGACGAAAATCTAAACTTTGCATGCGCCCGCCCGAAGATCCTTTGCGGCCGCCCAAGATTTTTTAGATTTTTGGACGGGAGCGCGCGGCGAAGATATAGGCAAGTTTTAACCTCTTGTAAAACTTTAAAAAAAAAAGGTTTTTGCATATATCTACTGCTTGCTAGCAGTAGATAAATGTAAAAAAAGCTGAGGGTTTAATAAACCTTTAATATTAATAAGCTCAAATCTCATTATTGTTACACCTTGTGGGACATCTACCAATGCAAACAAAAAAAAACTTTAAAAAATACTGTGCAGCTGGGAAGATGTGATTTTCTTGTGGCTTCGAGGGCAACATTGAAAATACATAAATCTTTCAAATAACATGATTGGTGGATGTCTTAAAGCTGTATGTAGTGTTTCAGAACATTTCAGAGACAGTCTCAGTGACAAAGCACACTGGTGGGACATATTTATGTGTGGATTCGATTTTTATTTTTTACAGTTAACTTGGCTTACATACAGCAGCAGCTCCTCAATCTGATTCATTGCAGTTTAATTTTTTTTCTCCAGGTAGCTTTAGCAGCAATACATGCTTTTTCCTCAAATGGTGACAGGCCCGCTTTGATTAGCAGATAAACATTGGCCAGTAATTTGCTGCGGCTGTCCTTGTTCTCGCTGATGCAAAACTGTCCTGCCACTGGCCAATTTCTATCAAACGCTCATTCAAAATTTAGAGACCACAGATGGTATAGCAGTGTAAAACTGGCCAGCAGCAGAACATTTTTTAAGGGAGAATTGGTCCCTCCAGGGCCATCCCTCTAATGAGACAGCCTGAGACGGGGTCACGTAGGGGGGAGGCAGGTGTGATTAGAGCTCTCAGCAACATGTGATGCTGTGGCCGGCATCCCACCCAGTGCCTGGCAACCAGTGACATCACTAGTTGTCAGGAGGTGACCTGCCCAGCTCCTGGCATCCAGTGACACCGGGTGGAGGTAACGTGCATCACTAGCATAAGCCCCACCTCTGTCCCTCCTTCCCCAGTAATATGCATCACCAGCGACACCCCCTCCCCTCGTAATGTGCATCTCCAGCACACCACCGCCCCCCACACTACCTGAAATGCTGCCAGCAAGGGCAAGGGACCTAAAGAGTAGGTTTAGGTGAGTAAAACCAAAAGGTGAGGTGAGTAAAAGTATTTTTTACCCCAACAAAAATCAGGAATGATGAGATTGTGGGAACACACTTTTTTTATTCTATTACAATTAAGCACCTTTTTGCTTTATGTCTCTGAATCCCAAATGCATCAGAATGCAGAATCATGATCAGCAATTTTTTTTCTGCCCATTTTCATCTTTTGTTTAAATTGCAGCTGTGAATACAAATTATCATTTTATGCATAAATGAACACTCATTAGTTTAATTAAAGTTCATGCTCCAGTCACTGCTTGGCAATTTAGGCCGGTCATTTAAGCCCCAATGCCCATAGTTGTCCATCCGTGAACTCAGAAACTGACACAGTCGTCTTGCCGAGGCGCCTTTGTATCTGGTCATGACGACTTATGAAGTATTTAAGGGTTTCTAAAATCTTTGTCATTCACAGACATTGCCAGTCCTCGCTCTTACATATCTGATGCTGATTCAGGAAATCTATTTTGCCACTTAAATTTATTTATCAACAAAATTAATTCATGGACATAACCGTTATATATAACATACAATGTATGATATATGTTTACATGTTGACAAGTGCATGCAAGTAATGTGTCCATGAACCACTTCCAGGTGTTCATTACCTCTCACAGGGATCACAGTACTCCCCCTGACAAGATCTTCATCTGCTTTTGTCTCTAGAAGAATGGTGCCATCTTTGTGCATGCATCATGCAGGGTCAGCATCTACTTCCTGAACTACAAGCTCAGTGATGACACAATCATGTAAATCCTGGTGCCTGTGTGGTTTTTGGAGAAAGGGGGGGGGGGGGAGAAGTAACTTGGGGCATTGTGAGAAGGCAGAGGAGAGAGATAGAGGTCGAGGGGAAGGAAGAAGAGGTAGAAGTGGAGAGTAAGAGATGAGCTGAGGAGGAAGAAAAGAGAAAAATATAGAGAGGGGGAGAAAAGTGGAGGGGGCATGAGGGTGGAATGAGAAAGGGGTGGGAGGTGGAGGAAAAGAGGGGGAATTAGAGAGGAGGGGGTGGAAAGGTAGAGAAGGCAGGAGAAGGGAAGGAGGAAAAGGTAGAAAGGGGAGAGGAGGGGAAGAAGGAAGGGAAGGAAGAAGAGGTAGAGAGGGAGGAAGAAGGTGGGTGGAAGGCAGAAAAAGGGGGGAGGCAGACGTGCAGGGAAGAGGGGGAGAAAGGAAGAGGCAGAGAGTGAGGGAGGAAGAGGTGGGAGGAGAGGCAGAAAGGAGGAGAGGGGGACAGAAGAAAAGATAGTGAGGAAAGAAATGAGAGAGGGAAGGAAAAAAACAAGGAGAGAGGGGGGGAGCAAGACAGAAATTTAATTGCAAGATTGGGGGGGAACTAAGGAAGAGGGGGTCAATCAAGAGAGAAAGAATACAAAAGGGCAGTGAAGGAGGAAGTGTGAGAGTAGACAAGGAAGAACTAGACCTACCCATAGACATGAGGTGAGAAACAGAGAACAACAATGCCATATGGTTCCTGCATACAATGACTGGCCAACGGCACTAAAGAGGAGTAATCAGTTGTGCAACTTAGAGGCTCCTCTCCCCCTCCTCGGCCGAGAAATGTCCCTCCACTAAATCTATGTGCACTTTAATGTTATTCATATACATATCAATTGATATGCACTGCCTGCCCAAAAACGATCACCTCCTGAATTTAGCTAAACAAATAGGTCAGAGCCTTCCATTGGATAAAAGGTCTAGGTGCAGCAATGTTATGTGCCCACATTGGGCATATTCCAAGATGACAATGCCAGGATTCATCGGGTTCAAACTGTGAAAGATTGGTTCAAGGAGCATGAGGCATCATTTTCACATATATTGAAGAATATGAGAATCTAGTGAGACGCTTTGGGATGTGCTGGAGAAGACTTTACGCAGTGGTCCCAGTCTCCCATCATCACTACATGATCTTGCATAAGCTTATTGAAATGATGCTACGGCATGCTGTAATCAAAGCTGAAGACACTACAACAAAATATTAGAGTATGTGATTTATGTTTTTGGACAGGCAGTGTACATTTCAATTTCTACCAAATGACTGAGCAGATAAAGGCAAACTACTACCAACAGTCTATATATCTAAACGTACAGCAGTGATGGTGGCAGATGGTGTTCCATTGTTATTGCAATGGCGTGATGGATGAAATTGCTAAGAGATTGCCTGATGCATGTGTAGTGTAAGAAAGCTGTGGAGCTTTTTGTTACTCTTTACAATCTACCTGTATGTTTATGTCTTGGCATTAGTGGTGGGACGAATCCTCCTCGGAGTTTGGCTTGAGAGGACAGCCTCAGGAAATGCGACATTTCAGTCCGTCACCATCAAAGATATTAATCTTTAAAACCAAACTAACATCCAGGGTAGATATTTCTGCAATTTGTTGGTTTGCTCAGCAGTTAATATCGCTTTACCTTAGAATGCACTTTGGTATTTAAGAAATATACTGAAAATGGCATTCTTTGGTCATGAATTTTCATATCAGCACAGCTTGAGCAAGCAGCTTCCAGAGAAAACAACATTAAACCGTGCCTAAGGCTGTAGAAGCAATGACTGTGCTCCCACAAACCTGATTATATCAGGCGGCTTGTGTGAACCTGGGTTTAGCAGTGGCAACACTTAGGCTGTAAAATCGTGGAAGAACTGATGTACTACAGGTCTGGTGTTCTATAGACAAGGAGCACTTGACTGACCCAGAATAACCCAACCAATGACCATGATCATAGTACAGAGACAAAATCTAAACCTGTACAATAAATGTTAACAATCAAAGAAACAATAACAAACAAACAATATTAAAGTTTCTAAAGCCAAATTTTTTTACATTTCCCATAATTTTTTGTTCCTATGACATGGGTTCCAGCCTTTCCCCACTCTATCCAAAACAAAAAGATTGGACTTTAAACATAATACCTTAGCCATAGATAAGATAGTGGTACTTTTTTTTCTAAGTTTGGACAGAGTAGTAAAAGGCTAAAATCCCTGCCAGTTTTTTTTTCTGTCTGTGTACTATTTTCCTTCAATTCCCGAAGGTAATGGGAATTCCCCTCTTAGACTGGTGTCACCAGAACAGGTGTCCCCGTTGGAAGATTTCACCCCTTCTTAATGATTCCTTATAGAAGTGATCTGATGTTACACAGCTGCATTGGGGAGGCTGGGTCAGGTATCTACCAGATGTAGAACTCCAATGAAACAAAGTGCAAAAAAATAAATAAAAATGTATATATATCTTCTAAAAATAATAAAAAAATATCTCCTCCCTAGATTGATCACAAAATTGTAAAAAAAAAGTTGCCATAATGCTAATTTGTACCATTGTCAATCCTACTTAATCTTATCTTAATGTTGTGTAATTTATGTAATCCTCTTTTTTTCTCCTGTCACCGCCCATTGTCCAATCAGAGAATGCCTAATATTAGTTTAATAAAAAATACTAGGCATTATTTGAATGGCCCCTGTGCCAAGTGGGCGACTTCACATCTGCTGTCAAACACAGCAGGCTGCTTGCTCGGCACTGCAGCCATTCAACAAATGCCTAATATTTTTTATGAATGAATACCATCACATTCTCAAACAATTCATCCCCACACAGCTACCTCCTCATGTATCACTGGCCCCTTCCTTCTAGATTGTAAGCCCTCACGGGCAGGGCCCTCCTTACCGTCTTGAATTGTATTGTGATTGTAATGTCTTCCTTATATTGTAAAGCACTGCGCAAACTGTTGGCGCTCTATACATCCTGTATAATAAAAATAATAATGAATAAATGCTTGCTGTGCTGAGGGAGCGAGGTGCAGTTCCTGGAAAAATATATCAAGGCAACTGGACTTGCTGTATTTTTGTTGAAAGCGTTTCGCTGGTAATCTGACTAATCGGATTAGTCGGATGACCAACAACACGTCTTTAAGAAAACTACAGCAAGTCCAATTGCTTTGATTTATTTTTTACAGATATACCATGACGGATCAATGAGAACCTTCACAGACATTTTTACAACTGGACTGCAGGCAAAAAAACAAGGTAAAAATGAAAAGCCCATTAAAGGAGTGAATAAAAAACATCCTTTGCTGCAATATTCACCTTCAGTCCAGAGATTTCTTGTGCAGTACTTTTCGTCTGTCACAAGATGTCCTTGGCCTTAGTCTAATGGCCAGCATCATTCAAACCACTTCCTCTGAGCCCATGTCATCCTTATTACACCCCTAGCCTGTGACTGGACAGTGAAAGGAGAAGCAGCACAGTGATGAGCTCAGCTCTCAGTCACTCTGCTTTCTCCCCCTATCAGCATATTTCCTGGTAGCACCTGTTAGCTACTTCCTCTTCCACTCCAGTCCTGCTGTACAAGGACTGCAAGAGGATGCTTCTTACATGTCTTGTATTTAAAAACACATTTAGGGAGAAATAAGTTTACAAAGCTGAATTAATTTGTATTTTTTATATGTGCCTGGTGTTCAGCTTTAAATAAGGTGAGGAATAAACGCCAGGCCTTAGAAGCATCCGTACTTTGTAAATACATTAATGTAGAAAGGCGCAAGCTCTTATCTGTTTTATACTACTGAGTAAATAGCTGTGACTGGTAGAAGGGTCCCTGCAGGCCTGTGTACAACACACAGATAATGGGGGGGGGCCGTGAGTGCCGCCAAACAACGCACAGCGCTACGAACTCAAGCATTTAAATAACTCAATGTTGTAAAGAACTGCATCTTTGAAATATCTTCTTTCAGCCTGCGGGGGCCATTGTTATTTTGGTGGCTGAGTCCAAGCTTCTGATCAAATTACCCTCACTCTGACGGCTGTCCTATGGAGATAGAAAATAAGACACACAAAAGGCTCAAAAGGAAAAAAAATGATACTCTGCTTACTGTAGAGAAGTATTAAACCAATTTTATTAATACGACATAAACAGCCTCCTGTTTATAAATAGGAAGGAGAGTACTGCACTGGGATAAGAGGATTGCAAGTTGCAAAAATTAGCTAAAATGCCTCCATTCTATACAGAGAGATCCCCCATATAGTGCACATATGGCCCCCTTATCCTTCCTTCTGTGATGCTATAGGCTATACCGCTGTACTGGAGCAACTTACCGTAGTGTTAAAGAAACCATCTTGTCTTTCTCTTTTGACTCTCTCTTTCTCAAGAGTGTGTTTGTTCAAAAATAAATTGGGAATTGCTAATCGTGAGACTGTGTGTGTGTGTGAGTTTAAATTCATCACATGATCATGCTAAAAAGGGCAATATCATATACAACAAATAACCTGTCAGGAGAATAAGATAGGAGCGAGTGCAATCCTGGGTCTAGGGGTGAACCTATCAAGCTTGACATTTTGGAAACCTCCATCTGTTGAGAGAGCAGGGTGTCCTGGTTGATGTAGTCCTGGTTTATACATCTTAAGCACTTTTGTAGCTCATAATGTCCTGCGGTTGATAAGTCCGGTGAGTTATTTCTATAAATACTGAGAGCACCTCGGTGAAGGCTACGGATTGAGTCATGGCAATTTCTGCTTTGCAAGTGCTACAATATTTATGCAAAACTCGATGTAAGGCTGGAATTCAGCTTTAAGGACCGGATCGTAAATTGGTGATCAGAAAAATACAAGGAATTGGAAACCAAAAGTGCAGATCATTGGATATTAAAGGGGGAAATGAATTGGGGAATAAAGTAATTACTACTCTTAAAAAGTTTCACATAGAAGATAAGCAGAAAGAGTCATCCCAGAGTGAGCGATAATTTCTCCTAAAGTGACTACTGCACCACTGGGGATCTATAAGGCTGGGGCACTCAGTTGAGGCATCAGTGCACGTTTAATCTGGTACTGGTCCTGCACTATTCAAATTCACTAGAACTATTGTTGAGTAAATCAAGAATATGTTCTTCAAGTGCCCCACCTGCAGCCATTGTTCCATGGTGACTGGGCTTCTTCACTCATGGTAAGTCCATCACTCTATTCTGAATGACTAAAAACAATGCACTCTCTATTAGGGATGAGCTCAGGTTCAGACCCAACACGGTCCAAACCTGAACTCCTCCAAACAAGGAACTGCCATGGGCACTTCTACCCAATCAGCTGCGTGCTGGGCATTCCCCCCACAGCTGCATGTATACAAAGGGTCAGGAAGATAGTGCTGACCTCATTTACTTAATATTAACACATAGCCATATTAGGTAAATGTAATTTATCAAATACAAGGTCAATGACGTCATTGCACCTTGTAAAATGGTGGCAACCAGCAGCAGTCTCAGGGCTTTTGGATGTCTACACAAGGGAGGCTTTTATAGGTAAATATCATACCTATAATGCATTAAATGCATTTATAATCTCATTGGATGATTGTTGTTGAAATGAATGATCTGGCGATAGGATCTCTTTAAAAGGTGCAAGAAATAGGAATGCACCATTGTTTGATATTTTTCAGAGAGAACCGCCATTCCAGCCAAGAAGACAATTTCTTTGCTGTTTTTTAAGACATCAGTTAAGATTTTACACATCAGTTAGACAGGGACACTTTACAAGAGAGAGAGAAATTTCCCTCAAGGGAAGGAACAAAGGCCCTGCAGTTGACAGCTCTGTGCAATGATATCCCTTCTCGAATAGAGCTGTCAGGAAGTAATATTGCAACATTATTATTTACAATTACCCTTTAACACAATAAAGAGCTTATATGTGAAGTCGCAGTTCTGATTCCAGTGATATATGAACCGCCGGGCCTTTGACAGAATAGTCTTTGGCAGCTGAGCAAGTCAAGTGGCAGAGGCTGTGTAATTATATCGCTTAATTTGAAAGCAGAGTAAGAAAATAAAAGCATTTCCATGGAAATTCTGAGTGTTTCAGAGCTGTGCGTTTTAAACTTGATATGTCAACAATGTACCCACAAAATCTGCTGCTTTAATGTCTCCTGGGAAGATCAGGGGCTATTGTTTCTTGGAACCAGTAAACATCTGGGATACAGAGCTTGAGTGAGTTAAATGGCCTGAGCCTATAAGCTGTTTCATGTAGTGCTCAAGCATATTGTGAATGTGCTACGTAAGTGAATTCTGTCGTAATGCATGGTTTTAGGTGTGTATTAGAATCACATTTACCTTTATAAAATGTTCTATGCATGCATAGTAGTACAGCATGTGTAGTGCATTCCCCCTTTTTCACTATATATGGCCAAAATGTTGATACCACTACAAATGATGGAGTTCAGGTGTCTACAGTACTGTAAATGCTACAGCATACAAAGACATTTTAAACAAATGTCCACTTCCAACCTTGTGGGAACAGTGTGGTGAAGACCCTTTTCTGTTCCAGCATGAGTCTACCCCGTGCACAAAGCCAGCTTCATAAAGACATGGTTTGATCAGTTTGGTGTGGAGGAACTCCAGAGACCGGACCTCAACCCTACTAAACACTTGGTATGAACTGGAATGCTGGCTTTGAGTTAGGTCTTCTCATCCACCATCAGTTCCTGACCTCGCAAATGTTATTTTGAGTGACTAGGAACAAATTGCCACAGACACAATCACTCCACAAGCAACGGCTGTTATAACCACAACAGAGGGCCAATTCCATGTTAATGGCCTTAGTTATGGAATTAAATGTCCAACAAGCTCAAATAGATGTGATGGTTAGATGTCTGCAAACCTTTGGCTAAATAGTGTATGTGAGAGGTAGCTGGTCACTCACTGCTGGTTTAACTGTGCAGACCCTGAAGGTCTGTAGGAGAGTAAAATATGCTCTTCCCTATACAGTACTTACAGGCATTGTTGGACACTGCAGCTGTCACACACCAGCTTTATACCCAGAGCTAAAAGATCATGTAACTGCTTATCACTCAACTCACGGTCTTCTCTCTGCAGAGAGCAGTGACTGTCAGTCATGGCTCCCTGCAGGAATTCCTCTCTCTCCTCCCAGATCTTTCAGCGTTTCTTGGACAGACAGATAGGTTAGGGGACTGTCAGCGCTGTCAGCATATAGCAGGCAATGGCCCACAGGCCTAATGTAGCAGTCGGTAGCCTCACAGGAGTACATAAGTAATTATACTCCTGTGACCCAAAAGAGAGGTAAATGCAAAAAACAGGTTTGGCTTTACTTCTCTTTTAAGATGATGGCAGTACCCCTAGTGGCTTAGTCTAGCGTGATTGTGCCATGATTCTGTTAGGGTGCAATCCTAAATGTATTGGTGGGCATTTGCAGAAAGCACAAGGCCTCAGGCAAAGAAATGATTGACTTTCCTCTCTAGTGTGCCCCCTGCCTTTTCTTACTCTAGAAATGGAACTAGTAGAGATAAGGCTCTGGATTAATATATTCAGAAGATCAGTCAGAACATGATAAAACTCAACGGCTGTGGTGAGGTTGCTCTCCACATAAATGGGATGTCCTTCATACAAGGGAGTCCAGGACATCCAGGAATCCAGGATTTACACATACAGTATATAGAGTCCAATGAGAGCACCAAACAAGATAGTACGAGGACCCCAAAAATGTAATAATGGAATGGGTTCACAAACAACAACAAACAACAACAAAGCACAGCCAACGCCATTCATGGGTTGGATTTTGCTGATCCATTGATGTTAACTATGCCCCATGAAGCAGTTAATTAACCCTTGGTGATTTGTGCCAGATTTGAGTCCAATATCATGTTTATGCCCTGAAGAAGGAGGAAGTCTTTGAACCCCCAAAACACATTGTTCTTATTTGTGAACCCATTGCATTATTAAATGTTTTTGCACCCTCGTACTATCCTGTTTGGTGCTCTCGTTGCACTGTATACACATATATTTTCTTACTCTAGGACCTCTTGTAGCTGCTTGTTAGATTTCGCACTACTTTGCCCACCAGCATGGGGGTAAAATGACTATAGGGATGTGCTTTGATGGGGGTAAAGTGTGGTTGAGAGAGGTCTGGCTGCATCTATGAGGTAATTAAGGGGCATGTGGCTATGGGCATCCAGTGGGGTAGATGTTGTGGCTGCATTGGGTAATGTTGTAGCAACAGGCCAACTTTAATACAACAGCCGTCGTCTGTACAAACTCTTTACTATACCTGTTCTGAAGTTGCTTACAGCCACTCTGAAGGCCCTGCATGTGTCAGGGCTGTTATGTCATTGAATCTTAGACATTTTAGAACAGTGTGAATGCAGTCACTTTTTGGCTTGAAAGCTCGATAACCTGGAAAGGACATTTTGCTGTTCTAAAGACTGCAATAAAAAAGAATCACAAACTGTTCCTGTGAACCATAAAGGGGCATTAGAGCGACAATGTCAGATCCCTTTCCTTCTGTAATTCTCTGCTGTAATTTCCCCGACAAAAGATCACATCAGGTAATGGAACAAATTTCCTAAGCACATCCTTTAATCCGGTGTTTATAGGTAATACCTATGCATTTCGGCAAATAATATCGGCACAGCGAGCTGCGGGGCACCCCTTCACTCCAGACATAGTTCCATGTAGTTCTTGAAAATGACACTGTTTACCATGTGTTATGTTATTAACCGCACGTTATAAAGCACCTACGCCTCTTTCACTCACAGCCTTTCTTTGTGTACAGCCCACCGCTACATAATAAACATTACTTTCTTTTATACGCTTAGCGGCTGTCACATTTGATGGCTATGTACTACTTGTCACATCTTTTGTGTTACTGCAGGGTTGGGGTTTATATCATACTTAAAAGACCAATCAAACTTTCAGTATAAAACAGCTAAATACATTCCAGCTGCATCAAAATAAAACCTGAACAAAGTCTTACAGTTGGTTTCCTTTAGAAGCAGCCACAGTCACAGAGTAGAAATTCCTGTCCCCTGCCAGCATGCGAATAGAAGAACCCTTGCTGGTAAAACCCTTGATTTGTGGAAGCAGTGGTCTCTGGGCAAATGTCTAATATGCTCCCTGTGAGTCAGAGCTATAGTTTTGTATTCTTTAAAGCTCTAGCTCTGACTTAGCAGGGGGTGTGGTGGACCTCTGTGTTGAGACCACTGCTTCCACACAGAGGGCAAGAGGTCTGCACTGCAGCATGCTGGCAGGGGACACTCCTTTCTACTTGTGACTGTGGCTGCTAAACTAAACTGTAAATCTTTATACACTTGCTTTAATGCATCTATTGCACTTAACAGATTTGAGCAGAAAGTTCAGTTGGGTTTTAAAGTATATGTTAAGCAGGGGCGTCCCAAGGTCGGGTGTCACCCAGTCTCTATACTGGGTGACACCCCGCTGTGTCGTCATCGCGCGTGATGTCACCTCACACATGCGCGATGAAGTCATCTCGCATGTGTGACCATCTGATTGATCCATCTTAGTGATGGACGCCGTCAGAGAGAGGACGGGACGTTCACCCGCCGGGTCCCCTCCTCTCTCCTGACACTGTCGGGCTCTCGGTCCATGACTTTTTAGAGGGGGGTGACACCAAAATGACTGTCAGTCATTTTGGTGATACCCCTGCAATGGTGACACCCGGGTACCCCCTGTGACGCCACTATGTTAAGGCAGTTTTGTTACATTTTGGATAGGAAGGATAGAAGGATTAGACCCCCTGTCACGTTTGTATTGCTGTCTGTGTGCTTGCTGGGGAGATTCATACCTCTATTTCTCCTGGTGACCATTGACCATTGAGACAGGAGTTTTGGGGGAATTCAAAAATTTTGCATTGTCACCAGAGGCAAGAGGTAACCCAGAATCCTCCATTAGGGACGCATGTTCCTGTGACAACTATCTAAATAAGAATTACCTTCACTTTGCAGAGATTTCCTCTTATTTCTAGTTCCACCTGTAGGACAGGAAGTGAAGGGAAATCTCCCTGATAAAGGTTTCAACTCCTCCCTACTCTTAACAAAAATAAGTTTACAGCTGGCCATACACTTATAGATTATCTGCCGATTTTCTATGATCAGATGGAAAAAGTGCAACAGATTACTACATCTACGCTAAACTGTGTGGATGGAGGAATCTCCCACTTGGCCAAGCTTCAGTATCTTGCTAGTCGGCCCCGCTGGCTCTCAAAACAACTGAACAATGCCACCATCCAATGCCTGCATCAGATTGTTCAGATATTTTGCGAGCCAGCAAGGCTGACTAGCAAGATACTGAAGCTTGGCCAAGTAGGAGATTCCTCCATCCACACAGTTTAGCGTAGATGTAGTAATCTGTTGCACTTTTTCCATCTGATCATAGAAAATCTGCAGATAATCTATAAGCGTATGGTCAGCTACAGCCTTACATAAACCTTAATAGTTAAAGGAGCGCTGGTTCAAAAACCATATTTCTTGCAGTTTTCAAGGTAGTATTATAAAGACCTTTATGAGCTTTTTCTAGTGGCCATCTATATCAACCTTTCTTAACCAGGGTGACGCTAAATATAATCTAAACATTAAAGGAGAACTATGAGGAGAGTGATTTTCACTCACCTCATAGTTCTAGCCGACCTGTGACAATGAGACTGTCACAGGTCGGCTCAGTAGATCGGGAGGTGAGCGAACACATACCGGAGTTCGCTCACCTCTCGATCCAGTCACGGCTCTCTGCCGTGACAGGGGAGGGGCTGGATCCCCCCCTCCCCGCTCCCATCTGCCAGCGCTGACTGGCGGAACGGACGGGGGAGGGGGCCGGTACAGCTGGTTCTGCCTCTAGATAGGCAGAGCCAGCTGTCACTCACGCAGCTGGGCGGATCTTGACATCGATGTCGGGATACACTCCAGCTGCGGCGTCTCAGTATACCGTGAGCTGTAGCTCGCGGTATACTGAGCTTAGGGTAACGGGAGGACGCTAGATTGTGTCCTCCCGTTACCCTAAGGAGAACTATGGGGAAAAGCCCTGACCCCATAGTTCTCCTTTAATATGGTTCTCAGTGTTCTCACCCTTATAAATGAGATATACAATATCAGATTCCTTTACTAATCCAGCCACCTTTGGTGCCCTTGAACCCCAATGTAGTCTGGTTTACAATATTGGTAAACTTTCTGGATCAAAGGTATGGCTCCGACCCCTACTGTCTTCTATGACTTACTATTGGCCAGTGAGGCTGCTGATCACATTCAGGGTTCAGTAGTGATCCTCATAGCACCTACACAAAATTAGGAGGAGCTAGGCTCAACAAAATGGTAATCGTGAGCTCATGATGAGTTGGAAGATCCATTTTAATATATTCAGTAACTTCTTGCAGTTTCATTCAGTATCAAATGCTCTGCTGACTTCAAGCCATACAATATTTTCCAAAGATAGCACTGACTTATAAACTATCACACAATACATGCACAAAGGAAACAGATACTAACTACTGTGTCCTATTGTCACCCTGTCAATATCAGACACCTAACTTCCTTTTTAGTTATTTTGTATAGAAGTTCTTTGCTGTTAAATAGACACTTTGTCATATTCTTTGTTTCCTATTCAGCAAATTCCCCAGGATGCCATGGTGTGATACTACAGTGCCCTGTGTTCTTTTTATACATGATACTTATTTCACAGCTTTTTGAAAGAGAAGCAATAAATGTGCCAAAATATTTATAGGGAAATATTCCCTGTTTACACGGAAGCTATACAATTATTGGTTAAATACTTGTATTGTACCTTTTGAAATTGACAAGTTCATAAACTGATTTTTATCTTTTTGTTTTATGAATGTAAACTTTTTTTATATTTGTATATCTGTTGGAAACATTACAGGAAAATGCATTTTATTTTATTTACTATTTATTCCCCAAGTGTCACTTGACTGCAGATTCAATAAGGTATTGGCCTTAAATTTTAAGAGGGTTAGGGGTATACTTTGGGGGTAGAGGGGGTCTTCTGTCTACACTTCAGTTTTAAAGGAAACTGTACAAAACCCTAAGGTGTAGAAAGCCTCACTGAACCATGTGTGTATATGGGGGGATTGCCCTTTACATGCATGTATTTTTGGGCAAGATTCCATAAACTGGTCCTCAGAGGAGAGAGTCTAATTATATATATTTTTAATTTTTTAATGTAAAATGTTGACGTGTGCATTCTACAGTGCAAAGTCTGAATGTCAAATGTGAATAGCAAGCTAGGAATGCATTATTATTCTGTCTGTCCTTAGAATTCATGGTTCTTGGAGTGGAGGTGGTTTCCATGGGTTACTGGACTGTGCACATCCTCGTTACCCTCTTCTCTGCCTTACTAAATAAGACTAATGGTTCTAAGAGAGGAGCCAGGGCCGCTGGGCTGCCAGATAAGGCCATCGATAATATAGCTGCAAATCACGTTTTATTAACCTATAGATTTTCTGCCACGCGAAAGAAGCTTCAACAAACGAGAAGGCCGGGGCTTTCGCTGGCAACAACCGGTGAAAGACAAGAGGCATTCATGGAGAAGTCAAACATGATTGAAAAGGGAAAAATTCATTAGTTTCTTGTCATGCCGCTAAAAGGAGAAGGGAGACAATGAGGCAGTACGCCGATTGGCATCCGAGCAGAAGTTTGGATCGAGCCATGATTACAGGGTTCATTTAAAAATGTCCCTTGACGTTGAAACAAAAACTCTGCTGGTCTACAAAGTTTTCTCTAGATACTATTTCAGTGCAATGTATCATTTGCGAGGGAAAAAAACCGAGAACATTATAGTTCTACAGCTTCTCTTTTCTTGGACTATTCTCTGTAATTTTCATAGCAAGCATACAGATCAAACATGACTAAGCTGAAAAAGATACCCTGGTTAAAGAATAAAAGAAAGCTTTTTGTGAAGTTAGACTGAAAAGAAATATATTTCCATTTGAAACACCTACCACGAAAAAAAAACCTCTTAGACCTAATACTTAGGGATAAGCTTCGAGTTTGGGCTGACCATGAGTTCAACCCAAACCCAAGTTATTTGCGGTTCGAGCAAATGGCGAACTAATGTGGCTGTTTGCACACATAGCCACCAATTACCAGCAATACACTTTCTGGCCTCCAATCTATGGGCCAGTTATGGAGATTTTCTCATATGCCAACTCCCTCTCCTCCCTATAAAAGTCAGGGTTCCCATCAGCCTTTGTGAAGTTTGTGTTGGAGCAGACATGAAGTAGTTAGGGAAAGATCACAGAATGCAGAGAAATGTTGGTGCTGATTACTGAAAATGTCTATCTTTGAACAGAAAAAAATCTGACAAATTCCTCCATTCACGCTACACAGCTATGTTAATTATTGCATTTCAACAGTTGGCCCTGCAGGCTGTCAAAATAGGTGTACAGTGCCTGCATTTGAATAGATACAGGCACTGTTCATCTGACAATTTTCTGCCAGGCTCATCTGATTTTCCAACTGAAGGATGTTGGGTCCTGGCAAACAGAAGAATAACTGGCTGCACACCAGAATTCACTGGGATAGTTTATTGAAACTTGTACCACATCACTGGTGCCTCACCCAAGGTTCACCCAAGTTCCACCCCTCTGACGCGCTTTACCCAATCACAGGCTTAGTCATAGAGTTCTTGATGCTGATGGTTATTGTTGAAAATGTCTATATTTACCTTGAGTCACAGTTTTTAAACACTTTGACTAGGTTGCTTTTTTAACAGGACCCACACCCACTATCTTTAAATCAAGAAATCAAGATAAGGGTGTATTTATTTCACTGAACAAAGCCCCCAAAATATTGTAATGAGTATGTGCACAATCTTTGAACCCTTTGATCAGGGCGCTTTGTCAACAGGACCCACACTGGCCACACTTTGACTAGGTTGCTTTTGAAAACGTAAAATAAAATACAAGCACCACCCTCCCAAAAAAATTAAAAGGGGTGTTTTGCATACTCGTATGGCAGATTTGGGAGAGATATCAGAGGGCTTTTTTTGGCAGAAAAATTAATATAGTTTAATGCAGATGTTTTAGTAAAAGCTGGCTGATATGAGTCCTGTTGACAAGGTGGCCTAATGAAAACGTTCAAAGATTGTGCACCTACACGCTACAATCAGGGCCAGATTTACTCTCCCTGCAGCCCCAAGGCCAGGTTCTGCGATGCACCCCCCCCCCCGCCGACCCCCCCTTCCCATCAATGGAGAATGACAACCAGATGGCAGGGCGGCGGGGTTAGTGTCAATTTTTTTTACTGTTTCTTTATTTTTTAAAAACTTTTTATTTTTTTATTTAATTATTTCTTCTTTTTTCCAAATTTTTATTTATTTAATATTTTTTTTATCAATTTCATTTTTTTAGATTTGTATTTATCATATTTACTTTTTATAATTTTTTTATCTTATTATTGTTTATTTTTAAAAATTATTTTCTTTTTTAATAATTTGTTTCTTCTTATTTTTTACTTTTTAATCACCTTTTTATTTATTTAATTAATTATTTCACATTTTTTAAAAATTGTATTTATTTAATTTAAATGAATTTAATTTTTTTTCACCTAACTTTATTGCTATCACACAGGAGAAA
>NW_017306335.1:2544715-2547597 GCF_000935625.1 Nanorana parkeri
ATGGAGTAACTATAATATTTTTGATTTTTTTTCTTTAAAATAAAACCCTAAGTTTGATTATGAACCTTCCGGTTGTCTCCCTGTGAAACTTCAGCCTACTAAAGCACCTTACATAGGGGTCTATTTATAAAACATTTGTGTAGCTTTTTGTCCAGCAAAACTACATGCACATTAATACTGTGTCAGTTAACCAGCTGTTGTAAGAATTGGGCAAAGTTGAATGTTCTCAGTGTAATTTCTTTTCTGGTTGAATGTTCGTAAAGTCCATTTTTTGGAAACAAATGTAAAAAAAATCTCTATGACTAAGTCCAGGAATGAGTGAAACATATCAGAGGTGACGGACCTCGGACAGGACTCAGTGTCACTGACGAACTTTCAAAAACCGATTCAGCATGGAACGGAGTGGGGCCGGATTCTTCCTCTAGTAGATAGTTTGGCATAGTTTCCATCACTTATTGGCTTGCTTTGACTGGTGGACAGAAATTTGCCAGCAAATTTTCTATACCTGTTCTCGCTGAGGCAAAACTGCCCTGCCGCTGGCCAATATTTACACAGCTGTATCACCGAAGAACTCCAAAATGAAGGTTCTTTTTGGTGGTTTTGAGGGTGCAGTGTGGGCCTAGTTTGGGAAATATACAGAATCTCCTTTCAATTATCCGGGACCTGTTCTCGTGCGAAAAATAGGCCAGTAAGAAAAAGACAGTGAAAAAAATTTAGATTTAACATTTTTTAATGAAAGTAACCAAATACACCAAAAATACACCAAAAATGAGGGGAAAAAAATAAAAATACAAAGCAAAATACAATAAATGAGCCCAATTCCTATAAATATGCCTACAAAAAACCCACAAGGTGAAAAAAGTACACAACCCACAGAAATGCATGTTACATGTGTTAACACTTTGCGGTGCCAGTAATTCTAAATAGCACCTAAACTCACTAAGGTGACACACAAGCATTACAACACATGTCAACACACCATAGTTCGTTGTAGTGTGTTGAAGCCAAAATTTTGTGACGTGTCTGATGTTGGACGTTCTGGTGCGTCACAAGCCCATTGATTTCAATACATGCATTAACGCACCACACAAATGTAAATGGACCCTAAACAGATCTGCCCTAAGCAGCTCCCTATAGCAAATAGTTAAAGATTTTATTTTCTCTTATTACTTATATCAGCAATACAACTAAATTGTTAAATAATTTGCTGTGCAAATGAAATCCAAGTAAAAATTATAATATGGCATATCAGCAGCAACATTATTGCATGATCGATGGCAAACTACTCAAATATTTATGTAATGCCTGTAATATACACTTATTTGGAGTGCGTTTTCTGTCACGTACATTTATATAAATTAAGTAACATCGCATGCAGTGAGGAGAGGGAAATGAATAATTTATGGTAAACCTATTTTGTTACGGCTTATAGTTTATTACAGTGACAAGAATCAGACATGAAATGTAATTCAGAAAAATGTTACATGCTAATATACTGTGTACATATATATATTGTTCACCTCTATAGTTGAGGCATTGTGAATATCTTTAACTAGTTCATGACTGGGGAAGAGGGTTTTTAAAACCATGACTGGTACAGCAGGTGCCATAGGAAATGTTATTCTCTTGTTTCAGTTGCAAACTGGAGCTGATAGAGCTGATGTTTGGCTATAATTATACCTGTGTGGTGCGGTAATGCATGCACGCTATGTTGCGCATTGACCTACTCGCCAGTAAAGCAGTCCTATCATTTTGAATTGGCTGCCACTTCACCCCTGTGCACAGGAAAGAGAACCTGACTCTTTTTTCGCCATAGTGTGTTAGGCTCCATTTACACTTGTGAGTATGCGTCTGGGTACGGCCGTCCGCAGGTAACCCAAACCTGTGCGATGGCATGCAAACGGCCTGCGGTGCGGTGGCAGCAGTTGTCATTGTAGTGTAGACAGTGGCGACTCTAGGAACAATATGTAGGGGGGGCACATAAGATACAACAGTCAAATCTGGGGGGGCACTAATCATTTTCATTGCATGTCGCATGGGCACCGATGAGCTGATTTAATTGCGGATGGCATCGGCACCCCGCGTTTGCGACATTTAGTCCAACGCCGCCCACAATCCCGCATACCGCAACGGCCGGGCGCCGATGCCATTCGCAATTTAATCTGCTCAGGCAATTGCCCCCCCTTGCCCCCCTGTAGTGACGCCTATGATTGTAGAGATCCTCCCATCTGCAGCAGATTGCATGAGCCTCACAGACAAATTTGTGAGACTCATGTGATCAGCCCCATTTGCAAGTGTGAATTGGGCCTTACTGTGTGTTGTAGTGCACTGCAAGGCAGGTGTGTTGCTTTAGTGTGTGGGAGTAGCATTCAAAATGAATGGCACCACAACACACACATGTGGCACTGCGTGTTGTGGTAACACGTGAAGCAACATGCAGGGATGAGCCTTCGGTTTCGGTTGAACCTATGGTTGCAGTTTGCTGAATGAGCAGACAATTTGGCCAGTTCGCCCACCCATGATTGCTAGAACGCTAGGGGCTGGGCGGCACAGTGTCATTAGTTGTTAGGACAGGAGGCCCGATAGTATGAATGGTTGTTATGGTGTACTCGCCTGCATCCTGCGACCAATGTGCGCCCAGCCATGGGCTTTGTTCTTTTGGGCATTTGCCTAACCCAGATTTGTGGTTGGATTCGGCGAACAGCTAAGTGAACCGAACCAAGGCACGTTTGGCTCATAACTAACCGCAACACAAAGTTATGATCCATCCTTGCCTTGGGGATGAACAGAGTGATATAGGCAAATTGATTTTATCGCAAAATTAGTGGTTCCCAGTTTAGAGGAATTATTTTATTTGTGCGTTCGTGTGTGTGTGTGTGTGT
>NW_017306335.1:2547609-2598710 GCF_000935625.1 Nanorana parkeri
GGGGGGGGGGGGGGGGGGGGTTTATGGTAATTTAGTTTATTTAATTATATACAGTATTCTATGTAATTGTATTTCGCCCCTTTTGTATGTATTTAGCATTTGATTTCTAAAAATAGCTGCTTTTCTTTCATGAATTTAGGTATTAAAATGTAAAAGTGGCTAAACATCCCACCAAATCCTGGTCCCAGCACTGTTATATACAGTATATAAGTTAAGTAAAAAACAGGCATATATTGTACCACTGCAAACATGCCAAAATGACAAGCATGCCATTCAATAAGCATGGAGAGCTATAGAAAAGTGCATGAAAATATGTCTTAGTACATAAAAGAACCCCCCAAAAAACTGAACAACACACATTTCAAGTAAATGGCAAACTACCCTTTTTAAATATGTTGCCCATTATATAGACAATAATATGAAAAAAAGCACATGCGTAATAATTCATTCATTTCAAAATAGGCCACTTAAAGAATGTCTAATATATTTTTTCTGGAGTTGTTCTTTAAAATCGATGATTCATTCTTCCCCTGTTGCTGTGTTTGCTTTATTACCTCTATTGTTCCCCTTTTTTTCCCATCTTATCAGATAGAGGTAATGTGGACTGCCTGGAGATACTGACAATCACTTGTGTTTTATCTTCTCCACATTCCCACTGTTTTAAGGTTATGCACACAGCTCAATTGCTGATTCTGCATTAAACAGTTATTTTCTGTAGTATTAGCATATTGATGGCAGTGCTTATGCCATAAAACCATAAGAGAAAAAAATTGTCTATACAAAAAAAAAAAAAAAAAAAAGCAGGGAAATAACATTATGGAAATCATAACCATATAAAAAGCTTATTTTCAGAAAGCAGCTGATATATATAAAAAAGTAAACAGCGCAGTATACTTGAGAATTTTAATAGGGTCATGCAACTTGCCCAATACATCATTCACACTGTGCTGGATGCTGAATCCATATACTGTTTTCCCAAACTCTTCTTCCCAACATCCTCTACTGTACAGGCTCCACCCTCATCCTTTTTTCAGTACAGGCTCCTCCTCCCACCCTCTCCAGTACAAGCTCCTCCTTCATCTTCTCAAGTGCAAGTTCCTCCCCCATTGTCTCTAGCACAGGCTCCTCCCCATCCTTTTCAGTACAGGCTCCTCCCACCCTCTCCAGTACAGACTCCTGTATCTTTTCTAGTACAGGCTCCTCCTTCATCCTCTCCAGTGCAAGCTCATCTTCTTTAGCACAGGTTCCTTCATATCCTCTTCAGTACAGGCTCATCCTTCCATCCCTCCAGTACAGGATTCTTCACCCATGCTCTCCAGTCCAGGCTCCTTCCCCATCCTTCTCAGTATGAGCTCCTCCCTATACTGACCTGTAAGCTCTTCACCTTCTTCTGCAGAACAGGCTCCTCCTCCCATTCTCTGAAGTACACACTCCTCCCCCATCCTCTCCAATGCGGGCTCCTGCCTCATCCTCTCTAGTATAGCCTTCTCCCCAATCATCTCCAGCACAGGCTCCTTCCCCATTTTCTACGTTACAGCCCCCTCCCCTATTCTCTCCAGTACCTGCTTCTCCCTATAGTCTCCGGTAAGCTCCCCTCTTCTCCAGAACAGACTCCTTCTGTATTCTCTCTAGTACAGGCTCCTCCTTCATCCTCTCCAGTTCAATCTTCTCCCATCCTCTTCAGTACAGGATCATTCCCCCATTCTTTTCAGTACAGGATCCTCTCCAGTACAGGTTCCTCCCTCTCCCCCATCCTCACCAGTACAGGCTCCTGCCTCATCCTCTCCAGTACAGGATCCTCCCCCATGCTCTCCAGTACAGGCTCCTCCCCATGCTCTCTAGTACAGGCTCCTCCCCATGCTCTCTAGTACAGGCTCCTCCCCCATGCTCTCCAGTACAGGCTCCTCCCCATGCTCTCCAGTACAGCCCCCCACCCCCCATCATCTCTAGTACAGACTCATTCTCCTCTCCAGTATTCCTCCACTCATTCCCAACTGAACCTCCATCTTCCTCTGCAGACTTTCTCCTGTATTTGCATCATTGTGCACCTCACCAATTCATCCTCCTCACCTGTACATGAGCATCTCGCTTTTACAGTCTCTTATAAGATATGTGATCTCTGCTGCTACCGTGTTTCCCTGAAAATAAGACACTGTCTTTTTTTTTTTTTTTTGGCTCAAAAAAAACCACACTAGGTCTTATTTTCGGGGTAGGTCTTATTTTTTTTAATGTACAACAATCCAAAGTTTATGCAAATCCAAATTAAATAATCCAAAATGGCAAAGTTAAGAATAGAGTGATCAGGGCAATCAGGGGTGCCGTACCTATCCAAGAGCAATGTGGTAAGCAGAATGAGCGAAGCACGCTTTCACCATCGATTCCTCACATGCGGAATGCATTTGGTATCACTCCGCCTGTGACAGAACCAGCGCTATAGAGGAGGCATTGGCTTATGCGGCTCTGCTCCCTCCGCTGCCGCCTCGCTTCCTCTAGTGCTGGCTTCATTGGCACTGTGATTCTATCCCGCCTCTCCCACGACTCTTCAAGTTCCCCCTTATGCCACAACCGGCCCTAGGAATGGTCACAACTAGGTCTTATTTTCGGGGTAGGTCTTATATTTTAGCAATTCACAAAAATAGTAATAGGTCTTATTTTCGAGGTAAGTCTTATTTTCAGGGAAACAGGGTAGTAGCAAACCGGGCCGGGTTTCCCACAAGGCCAACCGAGGCCCGGCCTTGGGGCAGCAGGGGTGTGGAATTCCAATCTGCAGTTCCGGGTGTCGAGCAGATAATTGTTTTCTACATTTAGCCCTGCTTTAGGCAAGCAGGGCTAAATTTCCAGCGGGGGAACCCACCGCTTGTTTTGTACAAGTAATCTCTGCGATGTTGTCAAGATCACTTGTATTCAGTCTGCATACAGGGAGCGCATTGAGGAACCTGGCATTGGGGTAGCAGAGAGAGTAAATCCAGCCCTGGTAGCAGAATATTGTGTAAAAGAAAACTAAATAAAGATGTTTTCTGAAAAGCATCCTTACATACTCATTCCTATTATTTGAAATATGTAAGCTGCACACATGAAACCATGAAGATTTAGTCCAATTACTGCAATAAGTTCGAATTCGGCAACCAATACAGAAAAACAAGGAACACCTGCTGTGTCTTACAACAATATATTTAGCATCATACCGCTTAGAACAAAATTACAGACTAAGCAAACATGGTTTTCCAAAAATCAATACTATATTCACAGTTTAACAACTGCCATACACAGCTCTTTTTCCCACAGTAGTAGCTTGACTACCACAATAAAACAAACAAACAAACAAACAAATAATACAAAGAAAAAAATCCACCGCAACATAATCAAAGGCTGAATAAAAGACGACATGAAGAAATATATTTAGTAAAATACAGTATATTTGGCTTCATCTAACCCTATCTTCCAATATCCCATAAGAGTCACTGTAGTTAGAGGATGTGTTGGAGTTTTCTTCTGTCTTGTACCTGACTTTGTTACCTGGTTTATTCTTCACTGACTGGTAAACGTATCTGCTAATTACCAACGTGAAGGGAATTGAGGTTGCAGGGGTGGAATATAAAACTAGCTTGTTCGCAGACGATGTCATACTGACCATTACCCAACCTCATATTTCCATCCCCAATTTGTTGCTTATCTTGGACCTCTTCTCTGACATGTCTGGCCTGGTTGTTAATTGGAAAAAGTTAGCGGCCATGAATATATCTTAAGCTCAACCAGACTATGACCGCCTCCGTGAGAATTTTGCATTCACTTGGGAACAGAAATTTTTGTAACGGCTGGCTCCGCCCAGTTGTTATTCATTGGCCGGGACCTGCTTGAAGACTCTAGCAGGTGCCAGCCAATAAGCTGTCACCGCTAGCTCGTCCAGATTTTTTTTTTCTTTTCTTAAAATATCTTTATTTCTTTTTTAATTTTACTATTTGTTTTGTTTGTTGTTTTTGTTTTTTACATTTTTGAAATATCTTTTCAACCTTTTTTTTGTCACTCTTTTCATTGATTTTCTATTCTGCTCGGTACCTCGGAGGTACCTCGGAGGTACTGAGCAGAATAGCCGAGCCGAATTCTGCTCAGCGGCATTTGGCTATTCACTCACTGCCATTTGGACCTATGAGAATGGGCCCAGGCACTGAACAATACTGCAAGTCAGCAAGAGCTGCATCCAAGCTACTGAAAGATTGCAAGCTGTTCAGTTACGTTTGCAATCACAAAGCTCAACAGTAGCAACTACCAGCTATGGAAGTTCAACCTTGAAATGATGTTAAGCAAAGATAACTTGTGGCAAATACTGAGTACAGACAGACCCAGTAATGGACCCATGGAGGAATGGGAGAAGAAGAACAGGCAACCAAAAGCAATTAAAATTCTGCTAGTGGAAGACAACCAGCTCATCCACATAAGAAAAGACAATATAGTGTCTGTACCTGCAGTTTATGTGACTGCATTACAGAAACTGCATGAGCGTTCAAACCTAAACAGTAAACTATATCTGCTAAGCAAGCTATATAAGATGAGGCTAGAAAGTAGACCAGGATATGCAAACATTTGCCAATGCCATGCTGGAAAACGTAGAACAACTACGTGCGAGTGGAGAGGAAATTAAAGATACCCACGTGGTGGCATTACTGCTATGCAGTCTTTCAGAGTCATACAGTGCTCTTATTAACACTCTAGAAACCAGACCTGAGCAGGAACTAACACCAGAATACACCAAAAGAAAATTAATCGATGAATATGACAGAAGGAAAAATATGCACAATGAAGAAAACGAAAAAAGCCCAGAACCAAATTTCAACAGAAACCAGGAATTATACGCACCAACAACGGAGGGGAATATATCAGTAAGGAAGTGGAATCATATCTGAACAAACCAGGTTTAATACACAAGACAACCACACCATACACTCCTGAACAAAATGGTATAGCAGAATGGAAAAATCACACTCTTATAGAAATGGCCAGATGCATGCTGACAGATACCAGCCTACCTAAGAAATACTGGGGAGAAGCAGTCATGACTGCCACATACCTACAGAACAGACTACCATCGAAAGCTATTGAAAGCACCCCATTTGAAATGTGGCATGGATCAAAGCCTAGCCTAGGGCACATCAGATGTATGGATGTAAAGCTTACAACTATATTCCAAAGAAGAAGCGATCCAAGTTGGTGAACACAGCCATTGAAGATATTCTGATGGGCTATAGTAAACAAAGTAAGGGATATAGAATCCTAAACCCAAAGACTGACAAAGTGACAATAAATCACAGCGTTTACTTCGATGAGAACCCATCACCTGAAACAACAATCCCGGGAAGTTGTGAAGTGAATTCACACAGTGAACCAGCAAAGGAAGGTGAGCAAAGTGAAGCCGCAAAGGAATCAGAACAAGAAGTGGAACTCACAATGGATAAGTAAAATTCTATGTTATAATTCTGCTGAACTACCTGAACTTAGAAGATCCACTCAGGCGACAAAGGGAATACCACCCTGCAAGCTGTCATATACTGCTAAGACACATAGCATACTCGAACTAACATCGGGGGAAGATATAGAAAAATGACTAAAATGTGAAGCCAACCAATGGAGAGAGGCAGCAGATAAAGAAATAAAATCACTCCAATAAAACCTGAACACTCACGAAGCTTTTCTCCTGAGCATAGAACTATAGGAAGCAAATTTACTTTTAGGGTGAAGCTCGATGCAGAAGGAAATAATCCACAAATACAAGGCCAGATGAGTTGCCAAGGGATGTTCCCAGAAATTTGGAGAAGACTACAATAAAACATTTGCTCCCGTCGTAAAACACTCCACCATCAGAACATTCCTTAGCATCACAGCCGGTAAGGGCATGCAAGTGAAACAACTAGACGATGAAACCGCTTTTCTATATGGATGTCACGGATCGGGACTCACGGGTATGAACTGGAGTCAGGTATGTGGACCCTTTCCACTACACTGGCAGGGACCCTCAGAGAAAAGGGTCCAAGCAGTGTAGGCTGACGACTCCCAGAGCTGAAGTACAAGCAGGGGAACTTAATGAGGCAGTGGAAGTCAGCTAAAGCTGGAAGTTCAAATACAAGGCAGGGTGCTGCAATGCTGAGTAGGTGGCATGGGATGCTGAGTAGGTGGCAAGGGTTCCCCAGGATGTGGAATCTAAGAGCCAGCCGGAATTCGCCAGAGCTCCTGATGGTGGAGATGGGCTTGGCTGCGTGCTGACCCAAGGTCACAATCCCTAGGTCCACCCAACTCATCTAACAAGTACAGGGTACAAATCAAAGGTTAGGGACAGGCTGAAGACTTCCAGGGACCAAGCGAAGTACAGCGTAGACTGTAGACAGGGATTTCCAAGGACAAAAGGGAAGCAGAGGGCAGCCTGTAGACAGGGATTTCCAAGTACAAAAGGGAAGCACAGGGCAGCCTGTAGACAGGGATTTCCAAGGACAAGCCAAAGGTTCGGTACACGGGAAAACTTCCAGGAATTCAGGGTAAATCACAAATGGGGGACTCGGCAACTAGCTCAGGAAAGCGTTGATCGGGCCGCGTGCCGTTCGCTGCCCTGAGTTTAAATAGAGGCAGGAAGAGGGAGGATCCACAGGATTGGCCACAAACAGACTGCACTGATTGGCCGAGAAGCTGCATAAGAAACAGCAGGAGAGGTCGGCCGATGCCTAAAGCTTGCAGACAGGTGCAAGAGTGAGTCAGGTTCAGAGCACATGCCTGGAGGACTACAAGCACCAGCACAGCCCTGCATGCCTGCAGAACCAGGGGTACAAGATATGTATATACTTGTAGAACTACAAGTAACAGCTCAGCTGCAAGTCTGCAGCTGAACTGTGACAATGGAGACATTAAGGAAGATCTCTACATGGCCCAAACACCAGGGTTTGAGCAGGAGACAACCTTGTGTGTAAACTCCACAAAAGCATCTATGGGCTCAAGTAGACATGTGCACTGCCAAAAAATTTGTTTAGTTTAGTTTCGTTTTAAATTCGGATTTGTGTTATTTCGTTTTTCAGGATTCGTGTGTGAAAGTCAATTCGGATTCGGAATTCGGATTCGGACGAAATTCGGTAGCGTTAGTACGCACGTTCGTTTCGTTTTCTGTTCTTATTCGTTTAGTTCGTTTGCAGCAAAAGTGACATTTGAGGGGGAAAAAATATTTTTCTCCTTCTCTAATGTCACTTTGCTCCAACGAACGAAACGAATAAGAAACGAATAAGAACAGAAAACGAAACGAACGTGCGTACTAACGCTACCGAATTTCGGAAATGGAAATTCGGATTCGTTTGCATTCGTTATGTCTGGAATTCGGAATTCGGATACTTCCGAATGTCCGAATTTCCGTCCGAATTTCGATTCGGAGCGAAACGAATCGCACATGTCTAGACTCAAGCAATCTGCAAGAATGTGGAATAAGAAAGTGAATGAAATACTCACGAAAGAGGGATTCATAAGATACAAAGCAGATCCCTGTCTTTATTCCAGGAATCAAGAAGACAGATGGATATACATCCTAAATATGTTGATGACATTATAACCTGTTTTGAGCAAGAAGGGGACTATAGTTCACAAACTAGAACAAAACTTTAAAATACTTAATAGGAACAATTTGGATGAATCTACAACTGCCAGCACAGTCAAATCCAAAATTATTTGGATATACCAATGTTGATTACGCCGGAGACTGTACAGACCGCAAATGCACAAGTGGTTACATCTTCCAATACGGGGAAGGAACCATCAGTTGGTCTAGCCAAAGCAAACAACGGTTGCACTTTCCTCAACTGAAGAGGAATACGTAGCAGCAGCACACGCTTGTCAAGAAGCAATATAGATTTGCTAGCTTTTAATGGACATGGGTATAGACATGCCAAACCCTTTCCCAATCGTTGAAGACAATCAGGGATGTATAAAGCTGACACAATCAGAAAGGATCAACCCTAGAACCGCGCACATCGACGTGAAGTATCATCTGCTTAGGAACACACAAGAGCAAGCTATTATCCACATGTAATATTGCTCATCAGAAGATATGACTGCGGATGAACTCATTAAGCCATTGCCAAACAATCGTTACAGTTTCCTTTGAGAGAAGCTAAACGTCATATAGCAATGCATATGCTGTTAAGAGGGTTGTTGGAAATACAACAGCATATACTGTACTGATATAGTAATGTTCTGAATGTTCTGAGATGTAATATGTCATTTGAGCTGTAGATGGCAGTGTAGTGCATGCTTATCTATGATACACAGGAAGCTGTTTTTTTCTATCTATATGTTTTCCTCACAATGCTGTATTCAGAAGTAATTTACTTCTAAGCAAGTCCAACTTAAAAGAGAACTATGCGGTAAGTGTTTTTCCCCATAGTTCTCTTGAGGGTCACGGGAAGACATAAACTAGCGTCCTCCTGTGACCCAAAGTTCATTATATAGCGAGCTACAGCTCGCGGTATACTGAGACCGCCGCAGTTGGGATGGATCCCGACATTACTGTCGAGATCCACCCAGCTGCGTGAGTGACAGCTGGCTCTGCCTATCTAGAGGCAAAGCTAGCTGTACCCCTCCCTTCCCCCGTCTGTTCCTCCAGTCAGCACTGGATCGAGAAGTGAGCGAGCGACGGTATGTGTTCGCTCACTTCCCGATCTATTGAGCCGACCTGTGACAGTTTCATTGTCACGCGTCGGCTCGAACTATGAGGATGAGTGATTTTCACTCACCTCATAGATCTCCTTTAATTCAGTATTCCTCAAGATTGCAGTGCTTCACCTAAACACATAACCAACAGGGGGTTGGAGAAAGGAAGGAAGGAAGGAAGGTAGGAAGAGAGAAAGAAAGAAAGAAAGAAAGAAAGAAAGAAAGAAAGAAAGAAAGAAAGAAAGAAAGAAAGAAAGAAAGAAAGAAAGAAAGAAAGAAAGGAAGAAAGAAAGAAAGAAAGAAAGAAAGAAAGAAAGAAAGAAAAGAGAAAGAAATAAATCATCTATGCTTGGGCCATTGACAAAATACATGGCTATAGCATCATCACAGGCTGATTTTTGTGTGTGGCAAGCATAGACAGGGGCAGAGAAACAATACCAGAGATGAGGTCTATCATACCTGCAGTGCTAATGTCTCTGGAGGGATGTTGAAGTACACTGAGAGTTACACCACTTGGCAAAGCTATAAAACAATCTTTGTCCCATTCCATCACAATTACCAAAAATAAGAGCATCAGTCCTCATTTCAGGACAGTGGGCGTAGCCATGCAAACCCATTACTTTATGGCCCATTAGCCAGAGGCACATCCAGGACCGCTGGTGCAAACATAGTGCAAACATAGCCTATTATAAAGCCATTTATTCCAAACTGTATAAAGAAAGCAAACATTAAATTAATGAATTACTACAAGTGAGAGGTAAACAGCTACTAAGCCCTCTTAAGCTATTATAATGATGGTGCCTGGAGATCAACTTTAAACGCGTGTGTTCAGTGTTCAGTGTTCTACCGCCTCCTGGCTTGTGTTCAGTTCACCTCCTTTCAGGCAAGTATACACTGTGAGAGATGAACAGAAAAGGACAACCACTGTGCAGGACTTCAAAGCAGGAAGCCTGTATGTGTAATGAGTTAATATGGCTGGCCCCATGTGCATGTTTATTTAAAAAAAAAAACTATTGAATGAAACAAGGTTTTTATCTTCAACTGTCTTGGAAAACAAATCAGCAGTACATCTCTGACATACATGCATATTTTCCCATTTTGAGGTCACTTTTAAAATGCTGCAAGTACAGAAAAATACATGTAGATCTGCCAGAAATCCAGTGAGCTCCTAATTTCCTGTTTGAGCTGACAACACCGTGTCTCTGCTGCATTAAAATTCCGAGCAGTGTTGTCAGGCCTTCCCAGTTTTCCTCTGCTGGACTACCGAACCCCTCCTCATCTTCTCGTCTCCATTACATAAATTAAGGTTGTTCTGTAGCCCAGCAGGTTAAACACTGATAGGTATTTCAATGCAGAAGAGACACTGTGTCGTCAACTTACTACCGGAAGCCAAGAGCTCACTGGATTTCTGGTAGGCTCACCAGGTATTTTTCTGTACTTGAACAACATGGTGAAATGTGTTGCAGAGATGTACTGAAATTTTTGTTTTACTTTGCCCAGATGTGAAGAAGTGACAAAATACAGGGAATTTCTCAAAACTGGACCAGACAAAATCTAGAGCAGCTGTGCATGGCAACCAATCAGCATCCACCTTTCATTTTCAAAGCTTAACTGAACAAACTGAAGAGAGAGAAGCTGATTGGTTGCCATAGGCAACTGCTCCAGATTTTGTCTGCTCCAGTTTTCATAAATCCTCCCCATTCTGTGAAATTCATAAAGAATGTCGTAGATACTGGTTAGAAATCTGTTCTGCGTTTGTGCCACAAATGGTGTAACTTGCTACAGATCCATGTACAGTGCAGATGAATCTGTTGCAAACCTGACACAATCGTCGCACAATTTACTCCAAAAACGGAAGAGCGCTTATCTAACATCCACTTTCCTTAACAACAATATGGCGATATTTCTTTATGAAGTTATCACAACATTAGCAACAGATAGTAAAAGTGTTGCAGATAAGAACAAGGCCGGATTTACTCTGTCTGCTGCCCCAATGCCAGGTTCCTCAATGCGCCCTCCTGTATGCAGGCTGATACAAGTGATCTCGGCGACATCGCCGAGATCAATTGTACAATGCAAGAGGCGACTTCCCCGATGTACATTTAGCTCTGCTTGCCCAAAGCAGGGCTTAAAGGAGAACTATGAGGTGGGTGAAAATCACTCATCCTCATAGTTCTAGCCGACCTGTGACAATGAAACTGTCACACGTTGGCTCTATAGATCGGGAAGTGAGCGAACACATACCGTCGCTCGCTCACTTCTCGATCATCTCCCTGCAGAGAGCCGTGATTGTCAGTCACGGCTCCCTGCAGGTATCCCCCCCTCCCCGCTCCGATCCTCCAGCGCTGACTGGCGGAATGGATGGGGGAGGGGGCGGGCACAGCTGGCTCTGCCTCTAGATAGGCTGAGCCAGCTGTCAATCCCGCAGCTGTGTGGATCTCGACAGTAAAGTCGGGATCCATCCTGGCTGCCGCGTCTCAGTATACTGCAAGCTGTAGCTTGCGGTATACTGAGCCTAGGGTGACAGGAGGACGCTAGTTTGTGTCCTCCCGTTACCCTCAGGAAAACTATGGGGAAAAACACGGCTGGTAAAGCTCACATCTTTGCCCATGCATTGACATGTGCCCAACAAGCGAAGCAAGCTGATGTATGGCTGATTTCAGCCGATGTACGGCTGAAATTAGCCGTACCAGCCTGAAGTGAATAGCCGAACAGTGTTCGGCTCACTTCACTTCAGATCGGTCATTCACTCGGCTGCCCTCGGCAGCTTCGTGAATAGACCCCATAGTCAAAAGAGGCGTGACGCTTGCAGCTCAGATTGCTGCATGAACTTTGTCACATTGTGTGTGGGGCAGCCCATTGAAATGATGGGCTAACACTCTGCAAAATGTGCACAAACGTGCGGTCACATGTTCTGCATGTGTGAACAGGGACTTAACCTCCTTCACAGTAGGCATGTGCATTCGGATTCGGACGAACCTACAAATCAACGAAATTCAGTTGATTTGGTGGTTCATCCGAATCCGAAATAACAAATTTATTATATGCCCAAATATACTAAAACTATATTTGGGCATACATAAATTCGTTTGCAGAATGAGCGGTGGCCATACTGGTTGCCGGTGCGTTCTGCGCAGGCGCGCCGCCATCTTTGAGTATATCTTGGTATACACCCCATATGGTTGGGCACCGCCATCTTGGTGTATACCAAAATACACTCAAAGATGGAAGTGCGCAAGCGCAGAACGCGCCGGTGGCCGACATGGCCACCACTCGTTATGCATTTTCAGTGTGACGTTACACACTGAACGAGCCGTGGCCATATACTTTGCAGAAGACGTGTATCCAAACCTCTGTCATTGTCCTTAGTGGTGAGACAAGTTGTTTTACATGCTGGTTTGTGAGTGTGCCATGATGCCTTTCTACTGTACCAGTGGCCATATCACAGACGCGCCGCCATCTTTGAGTAAATCTTGGCATACACCAAGATGGCAGCACCCAAACATGCGATTGCCGCCATCTTGGTGTATACCAAGATACACTCAAAGATGGCGGCGCACAAGCACAGAAGGCGCCGGCGGCCGACATGGCCCTCACTCGTTCTGCATTCACAGTGTGCGGCTTCAGATTCGGAGTCTCGTTGCCTCCGAATCTGAAACAGCAGAAAAATTAATCTTCTTTGATGAAACGAATGGAAACTTTTTTTGTGTTCATTGTATAGTCAGAAAACGAATTTTTGGGCAGTGCACATGTCTACTTCACAGTCTCTTCTATTTGTCATGGACTTTATTGGAAAGGTCCATTTACTAAATTACCAGGTCTGTACACCTTTTGTGCCCAATATGAGGGGCTCCCTCCATCCCTTCGCCATAAGTTCCCAGTTTTATACACCTGCCGTGCCCATTTTGAGGGGTTCCCACCGTTCATGCTCTGAGTTCCTATGTTTGCACACCTGCTGTGCCCATTATGAAGGTTTCCCACCATTCCTGTGCTGAGTTATCGAGTCTGCACACCTGCTGTAACTATTATGAGGGGCTTCAACCATTTCTATTTATATTATGGAGAAAAGGAGGTGCTGGAACACACAAAGGTGAGCACAAACAGCCAGAGCTCTATGTGCAGGATCTGAGTGGGGAATTATAAGAAGCATACTGTATAAGGTTGATTAGGTATACCAGACTCCACTTATAACTATACTATAACTTTTGGATGGATTGGCATTTTAAGCCCTCCTATACATTAAAAAAGTGTCAGTAACATTCCTATAAATCCAGATTCTATAGGTCACATAAACAAATAAATATTCCATCCAGAGGGGGAATTCTGAGTATCCTGGTCCCCTGGCACTTACCTGTCAGATGTAAAATCCTGAAGTTATGAACAACATTTTTGAAATCCTGCAAGTATAGGAAATCGTAGGTATAAACTCAGTATATGAGTTCTGAATACAGTTACAACCTTTGTGGTGAAATTCTATAGAAACGCACACCCTGTTATAGGCATGCTCTTCCCATATGGGGTCCCACAATTATCACATCTCCCTCCTGGAATCAGCTCCTGTTATACAAGATCCTATAGGGGTAATTACCTTATGAGACTAGAGGTGTCATAAGTATAGATCGGTATGATCGCATCACCCTCTTGTACTCAACTCCTCATGGTTATATAAGATCCTAAGTAGAGACACCCCCCTCCCTCCATGACCTGACCCCCCTCCTTGACTGAGTCACCCCAATATATAGCTATATAGCATGTGGCTCCCTCCCTGCCTCTCTGCCATTGGCCAGCTGTGCAGAGTGCCGGCGCTGCCGGGAGCCCCTCTGTCTGCTACATAAAGCGTTGCTAAGTACTGGCTGTGAGTCTCTGAGGATGTGAGTGCCGGTTCTCTCCATCCCCATCACACTTCTGCAGCCACTTCCAGAGGATGTGTGCAACAGGCTCTCTCCCATACTGAAATCCTCCAGCAGTCAGCACATCCCCGGTACCCTCCTTCAGCCAGCATATCCCTTATACCCTCCTTCAGCCAGCACATCCCTGATGCCCTCTTGCACCCAACACCATCCCTGATGCCCTCCTGCAGCCAGCGCCATCCCTGATACCCTCCTGCAGACCGCACCATCTCTGAAACCCTCCTTCAGCGAGCACCATCCCTGATACCCTCTTGCTGCCAGCACCATCCCTGTTACCCTCATGCAGCCAGCACATTCCTGATCCCCTTCTTCAGCCAGCACCATCCCTGATGCCCTCCTGCAGCCAGCACCATCCCTGATGCCATGCAGAAGCCAGAAACATTCCTGATACCCTCCTGCAATCCTTCGCAGGCTCTGATGCCCTCCTGCACCCAGTTACATGGGCTACCAGCTCCGGTCTTTCCATCCTGCTCTGCTCCTGGAGTGTAACATTCGTCTCTGCTGCCTCTGTGTGCTCCAGTTCCGATTCTCTGCTGTGGTCTTTCTCATTTCTGATGCAAACTTGAGTCCACTTTGGAGGCTTTGAGTGCCAGTCTGTGTGCTTTCATCCAGTTGCAAAGCTTACACCATGTCGCATCACTTCTAAAGCCAGTACTTATCCACACCTAAATCCAGAAGCCACTCCTGAGTCACTCCTGAAATCAGAACCAGCGCTGACTCACTCTTGCAACCAGACCCAAGTGTGACCCACTTCTGCAGCAAGAACCAGCACTGACCCACTTCTACAGACAGAATCATATGAGCCACTCTTGTAGCCCGAACCAAGTCTGACCCACACCTGCAATCCGAGTGAGCTCTGTTCTATCCACTATTGCAACAGGTATCGGTTCTGTGCACCATTCATAGCGGTTATGACCCCGTCCTTCATTCAGAACAAACCCTAACCCATTTCTGCAAGCAGAAACGACTCTCACCCACTTTTGCAGCTGCTACCATTTAAGACCCACTTCTGCAGCCATTGACATCTCTGACCTGCTCCTGCAGCCAGAACCAGCTCTGATTCACGTCTGCAGCCAGAATCAGCTTGATTTTACTCCAGCAACAGGTATCTGATCCTTTGCCACGATCCACTTCTGCAACCAGGATCAACTCTGAAAGTCGAGAAGCCACCCCAGTTTCTGGCTAACAATCTGCAGGATTGTGATCCACTCTTTGAGCCAGTACCAGTTCTGTTCACCAGTCTAATCCACAGTGCCCACCTGTGATCTCCTGCATGCTTCTGGCATCTCTTTCGTAGACTCTGAGCCCTTCTTGCAAATAGTACCAGCTGTGCCCCTCTACCCTGCTGGGAGTGCCAGTCCCCTGCAGCTAATGCCCTCTCTGCGCCTCTCTTCTGTTATAGGAGTGCCAGTCTACGGCAGCCAGTGCCAGCTGTGCCCCTCTCCCCTAGTCTCCAGCGCTGCTCCCCTCTGGCATCCAGTGCCATCTGTGCCAACCTGATAGTAGCAGTCTCTACATTTTATTCTGAGCCAACTGAAAACAACAGTTTCTACAGGAAAAAGCCCTGGTTCCCCTCTCCAGCCTGCATCCCGCATGCTGCCAGTGGATTTCCACTCGTGTCCGGGACTGTGGATGACCATGACATAAAGTCCTGGAGTGACAGTCGCATTGGAGATGAGTTTCCATAAAGAGGACGGTGTCAGCTTGTGCCAGAAAGCGCTGCAGATCGTGTCGGAGCTCTGCCTGGGAGGGCAGGTGGAATGGGACAAGTGCACCGGAATCTTCCCCTCTACCAATCATGGAGCAGGCAGCACAGGTAGGTGACCCCACTGTGAGCCTGGCAGCCACCCTTGCCCTTCACTGTGCACCCAACACTGACCCTCACTGCTGAACCTGAAGGAGACCCCAGCCCTTCACAGTGCATTACTACTATCTCATAGTTGACCCTCCTAAATGCCACAATCTGGCTCTCAGTTTATTCCACCTGTTGTTCCCCTTAATTTTAATTCCCCACTTTATTAATCACAGTATCCTGTATCACAGCTCTTAGTTCACCCAATTGTATGGATTATCTGCCACTTACACACTAATTATCCACCTTTTAGGGTTCCATAAATTAACCCACACCACTGGATCCCCACTACCAGAATCCCCAGACACCACCAACACTTAGAGGGTTAGACTTCTAATGTTTCTACAAAGCCAAATGCAACACTTAAAACACTCTCTCCTCACAGATGGAAAGGTTAGGGCCATTCTGTCATTTTGTTTTTTCATGAATAGTTCCATATCAGAAAGAATCAAAGTGATTCCATCATTGCTGGGCACATGATGAATAAACACTGGAAAAAGTGCAGTTGCTGCCAATAGCAATCATTTGCATTTAATTTTTTTTTAAAAGAACCAAGAATTCTGATTGGTTGCTATAGGTATCAGCCATCTTTAGATCATGTTTTTTTCCAGTTTTTAAAAAATAATTCACTAAGAACTCCCAACCCATAATGAGCATGGTGGTAGAGGTGGCGGTAGTTTCCCAGCATGGTGTGAAATCCTCTGCAACTGATGCCCTTTTCTCCAGAGGGAAGGGAAGCTTGTTTTGCCTAGGAAGGTTATGTGAGTCAATTAGCAGACAGCCTTAGAGACTATATTCTATCTCAAGCTGCCTACCCCGAATTTCTTAACTAACCTCTCCACCTGACCAGTCTGATCCCATTACCCCCCTATACCACCTTCTTGATCTATCTCCATCCATCCCTGGGTCCCCTCTGCGAACTCCCAGTTTCTCCATCCTGGGTGTCTTTCTGGATGCTGTGTGGTCCCTGTCAGCCTCAGTCAACAGAGACTGGAGGAGACTGCGATCCGGATTAATAAAGCTGCAGACTGTGTGGGCGTCAAGACAGTTCAACTTTCTCCCCTTCCACATCCGAGGAATCTCCTGAAAGGAAATTATTTTACCTGATATGTCAGGGGCTGAGCGTGCTCTGCCTTGCTGATGGAGCACGTCGGGTTACCCCTAGAACCAAAATGAAATCACCCCAGCTATATACTACTGTGTACCTATGAATGTGCATCACCCACAAATTATGCTACTGCGTACCCCCATAATGCATGCACAGTCTCAATATATCGTTTTAAAGTTACAGTGATTGATTCACCAGCAATGAATGTTTGGTGAATGCCTCACTGCTTTATGCTGCCAATATCAGATTTTCCCAATAACGCAATGCTATGTACTCCAAAAATGCAATTCACCCCAATATGATTGTTTTGATTAAATATACCCATCACCCCAAAATTACATTGTTGTTTACTTCCTGAATATTCATATCACCCCATTTCTCAACTGCTGTGTACCTCCTAACTTGCAAACCATCCCAATATGTACTGTCAGAATATAGTCATCACCCTAATATTATATTGCCTACATGATTTAAATAGAATATAACTATCATCTAAAAAGTACATCGTTGTCTACTTCCTGAATATTCAGATCACCCCATTTCTCAGCTGCAGTGTACCTCCTAACTCCCAGACCACCACAATACTTGTACTGTTAGCATATATCCATCACCCTGATATTTTATTGCCTGCATGGTCAAAATAGAATATACCCATCGCCCCAATATTTTTACTGCCTGCATGGTCAAAATAGAATATACCCATCGCCCCAATATTTTTACTGCCTGCCCTGTCTGAATAGATTATACCCTTCACCCCATTATTGTGCTGCCTGTACAGTACAGTTGGAATTTCTTCCCTTTACCCCAATATTATACTGCCATCACCCTAGTATTCACTCCCTGTATATACCCATTACCCCAATACTCCAAGTATCCTCTCAGCTCAAAGACCATCCCAGTTTTTTAATATTCTTTCCTCACATTTCCGCAAATCTGTGGCCAAATCATAACACGTGTGCCATCATTTTGCCATTATCCCTTTTAATATGACTCTGCTTTGCATCCTAACCTCCACTTTCTGCCCCTGTAATATTATTGTGTGCTCCCAATGATATTACACTGACAGGGGCTCTGTCATAAGATGATTATCATGTTAAATGTGCTATCTGCTACAGTGAGGTGAAAGGATATGGGGTGTCGAAGTCCATCGAAGGTCACCCTGCAAGTCATTAGTTAATGAAAACCATCAATTTCAGAATTCCACATCTATGGAAAAATAATTGCTCAGCGTCTATTCCTTGCTTCCTTTGGGGCCAGTTTTATTATGCACAGCAATAGGCAGATGAAACTGAATGCCTTTTTCATAGGCAGCCAGCCATGTGTAAATGAAATGTTGGGGTTACTGGATTATAGCAAGCAGCACCGGCTGCATACCTCTCATATGTAATTATGTTGTGATTACAGCGTCTCTGTTTCAGGAGAACACTTGTTGCTTTGTAGACTGAGTGAGTCACCTCTTCTACAGTCGTTGCTGTGCATTGAACATGCCAGGACTGATCATAGATGACCTTCTTGATCACTCCAGCAGCACTATAGAGGTTTGCAGTCACTAAAAAGCTTGTTTTGTGAATGGAAGGCAGATAGAGAGTCAATGTAACAATAGAATGTAGACTGTTCCATCACTGGAGCAGAGGTTGTGTAGGAGTCTCTTAGTATCCATTCATACTCCAAGCTCTCTTCTCCTAGTACAGGTTGGAGAATGAAAAGCTTCCTGTTTTTTCTTTTATGTTTTGCATTTCACATATTTGTTATGGTAAGCAACTGAAAGACATTTCCTTTACTAAAGCACTGTGTATCAAAAATACACAGCATGTTTTTTTTAACAATATGCTGTTTTTAATTTTTTTTATCCTTTGGTGCATCTCTGTTCTGCTAAGCTCCTGCCATTCCTGCCATTTTGTTATATTTATCAGCTATTTTCTTGCTTTTTTTACTCTGTTATCTCAGCACTGTTGATCTCCTGTAGCCTCTTTGCAGCCAACGTGATGGCTGCATAGCATTTCTCTGGGTGGGTTTCCTAAAGGTGACAACAGCGGGCCATGCCTGTGTACTGCTTGTTAAAATGACCACTTGTAGTCTTTATTGGAAGGCCCATGTGACAAGGTGACAATGCAGGAGCACAATTGGGAGGCAGGGACAGAGGGTCGTCACCTTATGAAAGGAAGTGTCTGAACTATATAGCAAAATCATCGGGGATTTAGCAACAGCTGCAGATTTAAAGATAAATAATTAGATAATAGTTCAAAGAAAATAAATATATATATATTTATATATAAATAAATAGATTAAAATTAATTTTAAAATACTTTATTATGTTAAAATTGTATGAAATTTTAGTGTTCTGGGTTTGAAGAGAAACACCCAAAAGACGCGTTATTCCTATTTCACCTATTTCCTTAGGACCTGTTCACATCTGAGCGTAGCATTAATCACACGATTTCATGCCATTAATACACGCTATTGTACAACACACCTATCGTGCATTAGCGTACTAGGTGCGTTGCGTTGCCATTCATTTGATTGGCACCCATATAGCATGGTACAGCAGTTGGGTGGGCAGAGCTGATGACATTGCAAGATTATTGCTAGAGATGGATTTCCATCAGTTGATTCAAAGCCTTTGGCCCCATAGTAATAACCCCTCTTCTAGAACCACCTGCCCCACAAAGAACATGTTCTTGTTTTGCTGGTCCTAATATGTCTTAGATTTTTTCACAATGTGTAAATAGGCTAATGTGAGTTGACTGTTTATAGCTAAGAAAAAAATAATTGCCCAATAACTCAATAAGAAAAAGTTGCCCCTTCATCTGTGCCACCTATAGATATAGGTTTACAGTGCCTTATGGCAACAGTTGCTGGTTGGTTGTTGTTAGCGTTTCAGAGCATCGGAGGCTTTGGCCTGACTGCAGTACAACATAACTGGCATTTCATGTGGTTTCTGCCACCACAGGTACACTTTACAGAACAAATCAGCATGTACTGTATAAACTCATGCCATTTTGTACCTGTATTGTAATCTATCAATACCTGCTAAAATGATTACAAATTAGGTTTTGGCATCTCTGTAACAATAATTTGAAATTCATATTAAGCTGTGTTTGATTATAGTGGCTGCATGGAAAGGATTATGGTGAGAGGTGTTGTAAGTAGGATTGATTCATGGTAGTTAATCCTTGCTTGTGAAACACACTGGTTTACTTAAAGCTGAACTCCAGTATTAAATTCAGTCTTGTACAGTTGTACCGGCTCCTCTTCTGTTCTGAAATTGTTTACTGTGATTTCACTGCACACTGTGATTTTCTCACAAAGTGCATTAGAAGCTGCAACAAGTCAGATAGAGCCCGCCTCATTTCCTGGCTGGAGGACCTCTAACGCTTTCTCTCCCTAGCCTGATTGTCCCTGGCCCGCCGCTTTCATTTATTGGATTTCAGTCCTTTCAATTACTGAGGCTCAGCATCACATGTGAGCATTACCACTGCTTACTGTTTTCAGAAAGTAATGTATGTTTAGGGCTTGTTCACACCATATACAGTGCGTTCCAAAGCGGTCAGCTGCTGGAACGCACTGTATCGCATCCCTGCCAGCTTCCTACGTTCAGGGGTGGGAGGGGGCATAGCGGTGCAATGAAGTAAATGTCACCGCAACCATGCCCCCCACCCGCAGTGCGATCGCATGCACCAGAATGCGTGGCACATCAGTGCCTGCGTTCTGGTCCAGTGCGATCTGCAAAAATTGTGCTTGCAGCATTTTTTCAGATCGCACTGGACCGGAATGCAGGAACTGATGTGCCACACGTTCTGGTGTGGGCGATCACACTGTGGGCAAGGGGCATGGCTGCAGTGCCATTGACTTCAATGCACCGTCACGCCCCCTCCCGCCCCTAAATGCAGGAAGCCGGCCGGGATGCGATACAGTGCGTTCCAGCAGCTGACCGCTCTGGAACATACTGTTTATGGTGTAAACAAGCCCTCAGAAAGCAATGATCTGCCTGCATTGCATAAAGAAGCACAGAGACCCAGTGATGCTGTCATATAATAAGGTAAAAATAAGGTATGTCATGAAAACCGAAGGTTTTATTTAATAATTTAGAGGGAACCATGGGGAAATATGGGAACCAAGGAGGGCAAAATACATGTAGAATAGACTCTATTTTTAATAACACTGTGTAAAATGGTCAATGATGATATGCAAAGTGCGGCATTGCAGTGGCTAAGTGATAAACATGCCTATCTTGGTTTTGATTCTTGCATGGGGTTTGTATGTTGTTCCTGTATGGGCTTCCTGCATGTCCACTGGTTTCCTTTCACAATACAAAATCATAGTGGCAGGGTCATTAGTATCTGACCAAACTGACCCTGGATTGTGTGTGGCTATTGTAGGGCACATTAGAATATAAAAGTAATTACAGGGAATTATATATATGGATCTGTAGAGCACTGTTGAGACTGTCTAAATACATAAAGCAAATGTAAACCTGGTTTACTGTAAGTCAGAACTGTTGGAAAGCATTTATAGTTTCTCTCATGAATATGTTTTGCTTGTTTCAAGTAGAAGTGCCCCATACCTGAGTGACATGTAGCTTGCTCAGTACACTGCATATCATAAATAGGGATGAGCCGAACACCCCCGTGTTCGGTTCTAACTCGAACTTTCGAACATGGAAAAAGTTCTAATTCGAACTTAGAACTCAATGCAAGTCTATGGGGGGTAGAACTCAGAAAATTAAATGTCCCCATTTTGAAGCCTTATATGCAATTAATTGGCCATAAAAAGTGTATGGGGGTCCGGGTACTGCCCTGGGGGACATGTATTAATGAAAAAAACACTTTTAAAAAATACAATTTTTAAAGGAGCAGTGATTTAACATCACTTAAAATGAAACATTAAAAATAAAAAATTCCTTTATATATGGTGCCTAGGGGGTCCCCTTTCACTGACTGTAAAGTGGCACATCTGTATGATGTATAGAACCTGCTGAAGCAAAAATGACATTTATATACATTTTATTGATATTTATATAGAACTCTAATATATACAGAAGTCTGAGATATATATATATATATATACTACAGAAGTCTGAGAGATATATATACATATATATCTCTCAGACTTCTGTAGATCAGACTTCTGTATATATTAGAGTTCTATATAAATATCAATAAAATGTATATAAATGTCATTTTTGCTTCAGCAGGTTCTATACATCATACAGATGCGCCACTTTACGGTCAGTGAAAGGGGACCCCCCCAGGCACCATATATAAAGGAATTTTTCATTTTTAATGTTTCATTTTAAGTGATGTTAAATCACTGCTCCTTTAAAAATTGTATTTTTTAAAAGTGGCCATAGTAGCGCCACCCACAATTATTACAGAGGGATTGGTCAATATCGCTGTGTGGCTTTGATGCAGTGGCCCTGAAGATGAGACTTATTGGAGTTTTATCCATTCTGTAAAATTAGCATACAATGAACATGACTGATGTGTAGAAAAGCATTTATGTTTCTCTGGCTGCTATGGAAACAGAACTTGTTACTCTGACAGGCAGTTCTCATTGTCAATATGTTGCTCCGAGCCCTGGGGTTTTCCGTAAGATACAATTATCTCTCAAATCTTCCTCCCCTGCAAACATGTTACAAAGGGGTTAGTGAATTTTGTAACAAGCTATACAATTTTATAACCAAAAGGGGGATTCCACCTTTACATCACAGAAAAGGAAAGAAAATAAGTTCCTTTAAAGTGGTATGCCAACCATAGGGGTGCGCGGGAAGCAGACTTTCCGGAAAAGGGTATTTTACAGCATTTCCCAGGAAAAATAAATTAGTCACAAATCATAACATTCAGGAAAACAAGACTGTAAAGAGATGGAAAGGTGTGAGAATTTAAAGATAATTTAAAAGCCGAATAGAGGTTCTAACCCTTCTCCACTCCACTCTGTCTATGACCATATGGTTTGAGTTGGACTTTCACCTTCCATTAAAATAAAATACCACTATCCTGAAACCTTATTCCTTCACTGGCAATAAAACTAATGGGAAGCCCAAGAATGACAGAAAATTGGTTATTGTTTCTATTGATTGTTATTCATGGGGCTTCTCAAAGACAACACAATATAGATGAGGCTGATCCCTCCCTTTACCTTATGACCGGTGTCACTTTGGATTTTTCCCTTTCTAGAAGATGATTGGTTGCCTTGCAGATGTCTGGAGACAGAAAACACTGCCCATAACACAAAAGTAGACCATCAATGGGGACTTTGTAGATCACAGCCTCCCTGATGAAACTAAGCTAAACTAAAAGCTGGAACAGATGCAGTGCTAGTCTCAGTCTATAATTCTTTTCTGAATATCCTTTCCTAGTCCAGACCTCTTCTTGATCATATGATGGTATTCCAGACCTGATAAAGGGGGACCTCTGATAGCCTGCAAAAGGTGTAGAACAACCACTAGTGTGTCTTCTGTACACCCATCAGTGGATTGGTGCTGCCTTCTTTCTTCCAAGTTTCTGGTTATGTTAGTATGGAACTGATTGTATTTTCCTGGACAGATTTCTTGGTTGTTTCTGTACTAGATGCATCTCTGCTGACATGTATCTGGTTGTGTCAATATGGAAATAATTGTGTCTCTGATGACATGTTTCTGGTTGTGTCAATATGGGAATAATTGTGTCTCTGATGACATGTTTCTGGTTGTGTCAATATGGGAATAATTGTGTCTCTGATGACATGTTTCTGGTTGTGTCAATATGGGAATAATTGTGTCTCTGATGACATGTTTCTGGTTGTGTCAATACGGAAATAATTGTTGTGCCAATATGGTACTAGTTGTGTCTCTGATGACGTGTTTCTGGTTGTGTCAATATGGTACTAGTTGTGTCTCTGATGACATGCTTCTGGTTGTGTCAATATGGAAATAATTGTGTCTCTGTTGACATGTTTCTGGTTGTGTCAATATGGTACTAGTTGGGTCTCTGATGACATGCTTCTGGTTGTGTCATTATGGGAATAATTGTGTCTCTATTGCCATGCTTCTGGAGGTCTTAATATGGTACTAGTTGTGTCTCTGTTGACATGCTTCTGGTTCTGTCAATATGGTACTAGTTGTGTCTCTGATGACATGTTTCTGGTTGTGTCAATAGGGAAATAACTACTTATGTTGTCTCTGCGACCTTGATACTGGTTGTTATTGTGTTAATGGTGTTAATGTTGTTTTGGTTCAAATCCTGCAAGTATGGTTATGATCTTGCTGAAGTTATAACATTGTAAGTCTTGGTAAATTCATGGGGGACAAAAAAATATAAACCTGGCCCTGGTGCTGATACAGATTGTGCAGGCATGGCCCATCTGTGTCACTATCAGGATGCCAGTCCAGAGCAATGATGTGCAGCTGACACTGGAGCAAGTGCATGTAGGGGGGAAGTAGGAAATGGCCGAACAAGCTTGATGGAGAACAGCAGCACTGAGATGGGAAAAAGAATATAAAGGTGTAAATAGGATTTTATGGGAGTGGTTTACTATACACATACATGTCATCCAGTTAAGCTTTGCACCTGCTTTTGCCAGATGAGGTGACCGTGCAGGATATGATCATATACAGTACACACGTATTATATTATATGATATTTATATGTTGTTGGTTATATTGAAAACAGAGATGAAAAAAATATCACCCATATGGGGCAACTATATGTACAGCTAACTAATAACAGCTAGTAAAATCTGCGAAGAAGCCAGAAAGTCACAACAAACTGAGACAAACATGGAAACAGAAATGTCATCTTACTCCCGAAGAATGGACACAATGTTACAGATGGAAAAAGGCAATTATCAGCTGTTCTTTTGTATCTCAGGGCCTTTGCCACAACCAGATTTCTATATTAACAGCTCTTCCCACCTAAACTCTGCAGCTGAAATCTCACAGCAGGCATCCCAGAAACATATAAGAGGGTTCAATGGCCTGGCTCCACCTTAAAATGAAATGCCACTTTTGGGTGGACCTGGTCGTTAAGAAATAAGAAAGATTGATTTTAAAATCTAATCTCATTATCCCACCCGTTAATTCATATTTATAGTTTTTCAGACAGTATTTTTTTGTTGTTTGACATTTTAAGAAGATGAGGATACTTAATGAGGTTTTATTAAGTGTATATCCCTGCACCCACTATAGAGCCTGTGCTGTCTTGACAGCAAGATCGATTCTTAATGAGCAGACCTTTAAATAAACCAGTTTTGAAGTTCGAGGAGCTGGCGATAATTCTGTTATGACAAGCATTTGGTGAAAATGTGAATTTCTTCAAAGATGAGTGAGAGAAGAGAGAGGGAGGGGGAAGGGAGAGAGAGGTAGGGAAGAAGAGAGAAGGAGATAGAGAGAGCAAGAGAGAGGGAGGGAGGAGAGATAAGAGAGAGATAAGAGAGAGGGAGTGTGTGAGAGAGAGGGGGGGGGAGAGAAAGGAGGAGAGAGGGAGAGTAAGAGAGAAGAGAGAGGTGATAGAAAGAGGGAGTGAGAGAAAATAAAGCAGCGAGAGGGAGAGAGAGAATTAGGTAGAGGAGAGAGTGTGACAAAGAGAGAGACATAAGGAGTGGTAGGGACACAGGGAGAGGGAGAAAGAGAGAGAAAGAAGGACAGAGCTGGAGAAAAAAAGAGAAGGAAAGAGGGAGGGAGATAAAGAGAGGAGAGAGAAAGAGTAGGAGAAAGGAGGGGGTGACAAAGACAGAGAGGTAGGGGCACAAGGAGAGGAAAGGGGAGAGGGAAAAGAGAGAGATAAAGAGAGAGAGGAAAAGAGAGAGAGGAGAAAGGGAGAGAAAGGGAGGAGAGAGAGAAAGAAAGGAGGGGGAAGAGAGTAGACATGTGCGATTCGTTTCGTTCCGAATCGAAATTCGGACGAATTTTCGGAAATTCTGATGTATCCGAATTCCGAATTACAGATATAATTACAGATATAACGAATGCAAACAAATCCGAATTTCCATTTCCGAAATTCGTTAGCGGTAGTCCGTTCGAACGTTCGTTTCGTTTACATTTCTTATTCGTTCGTACGTTGGAGCAAAGTGACATTAGAGAAGGAGAAAAACATTTTCCCCCCTCAAATGTCACTTTGCTGCAAACGAACGAACGCTGAACGAAACGAATAAGAAACGAAAACGGAACGAACGTTCGAACGAACTTAGTCCAAATCCGAATTCCGAATCCGAATTGACTTTAACACCCGAATCCTGAATCCTGAAAAACGAAATAACACAAAATCCGAATCAGAACGAAACAAATTTTTTGGCAGTGCACATGTCTACAAGAGAATGACAAAGAGTGAGAGAGGCAAGGAGAAAGGCAGGGACACAGGGAGACGCAGAGAGAGAGAGAGAGAGAGAGAGAGAGAGGAGAAGAGAGTGACAGAGTGACAGAGAATGTAGAGAGAGAGAGAGAGAGAGAGAGAGAGAGAGAGAAAGAGACAGTAAATGGATTTGCTAGATGCTTATTGATTAAGCTTATTGATGCTTATTAATAAACTGGAGAATTGTCTACATTATTCAAAATTACTTTTCCAATAGCTATTAAGGAAATAGAATAATAAAAATAAATGAGATAAGAGATACACATTATATATATATATGAGGACCTCATATATGAATGAAGAGCTGTAAGGCTATATCTTCTACAGATCAGGTTATTTTTCAGCATATTACCCTGTTTCCCCGAAAATAAGACCTACCCCGAAAATAAGACCTACCCCTAAAATAAGACCTAGTTGTGACGATTCCCAGGGCCGGTGGTGGCATAAGAGGGGACTTGAAGAGCCGCAGGAGAGGCGGGAGAGAATCAGCTGTGCCAACGAAGCCAGCGCTAGAGGAAGCGAGGCGGCACCCGAGGAAGCAGAGCCGCATAAGCCGATGCATCCTCTATAGCGCCGGCTCCTGTCACAGGCGAAGTGATACCAAATGCACTCGCTCATTCTGGCCAGCGATTGGTTAGCAAATTGCTCTTGGAAAGGTACGGCACCCCTGATTGCCTTGATCACCATATTTTTGTACATGAATAAGTGTGGATTGTTGTACATTTAAAAAAAAATAAGACCTACCCCGAAAATAAGACCTAGTGTGTTTTTTTGAGCCCCAAAAAATATAAGACAGTGTCTTATTTTCGGGGAAACACGGTATATGACTAGTGAGCCAGGACATTCTATAATAAATGCCTTCACTGCTGACTTTTTCCTGAATCTGCGAAGAATCAGTTCTTTTTATGTGTTTCTAGGAAACCAGCAGGGACTACATGCAGTTGGTTCCCAAGATTGTATCACCATATTGTAGGTTGAACTTGATGGACCTGTGTCTTTATTCAACCTTTATTCAACCTCAAATACTATGTAACTATGTAATTAAACATTCCGGACCATAAAGGGACACTCCAGTGAGATGTCAACATTTTTCATACCAAGTGAAGCTGTGGATGAGACAAATTCACAAGATTAAAATTAGCGGAGTATAAACTGGCAGCAAAATATATATATATTGTTGTAGAAGCTCCAAGGCCAGTTCTTAAGGGAGCTCTCTAAAACATTAGACACATGATATGTAATAAGTCATTATTTACATATGTATGTGCATGCCCCCAACATGATAGAGCCTGGATATGCATATAGTTCGATCAGACCCTGGGCATTACAAAATGAGATGCAAGGTGATGCATGTCAAACTACCTCACCAAGAACAGGATTAACTTCAGAGGCAAGAGTAGGTATTTGCTTACAGCTTGCACAGTTAATAGATCAGCACCTGTGACTGTGAGACCTCAGGGGATGTCTTAGTGCTGACTCCCAGCTGCAAGAGTAATTATGAGGCTAGGTTCACACCTGCACTACACCACACGACACCCGGGACACGCGGTCCTGTACAATACAGGCAGCGATTGCCGCACGGCCCCATTGATTTCAATGGGGTGACATGCCTGCGACAATCGCTAAAAAAGGTACAAGTACCTTTTTTTTGCAATACAGAATGCGCGGCTGTTTTAGCCGCAATCGTGTTCGGAAGCACGTGGCGGAATCGTGGCGGGAAACCGCGCGATCCGCCTGGCGCGACTGGGGTGCCATTAGAAAATAATGGCGCCTATAGCGCAATCGGTTCACACCTTGGTGACTCCTGAGTGACCGTGCGGCAATTCATGCGGAATCGTGCACGATTGCCATGCGGTGAGGTGTCGCCTAGGTGTGAACCTAGCCTAAAAGTAGGGAAACCTAGAAGTGGACCTAGCTGTAGATATATTTTTTGTTAAAGTGACATTAAACCCTCAGATTTTTTAACATAAACCAATACTGTAATGTGGGCCTTACTGTAATCCATGGTTGTTTCCCTTCTCTTTGCTGCTCTTCCTTTAAATCTTTATCTCTTCTCATGCTTGGGGAGAACTTCCCTTTGCAGCTGAGTGCCTCTTCCTGTAGTGCTGGCTCAGGTTGTGAACCTACACACAGACACCATGTATCCATTCCAGAGACAAGGCAGTCTGCTGCAAAACAGAAGTTCTGCCCAGCATGAGAAGAGATAAGGATTTAAAAGGAAGAGCAGCAAAGAGAAGGGAAACTACCATGTATTACAGTAAGGCACACATTACAGTATTGGTTTATGTAAAAAAATCTGAGGATTTAATGTCACTTTAAGTACATGCAGGCTAAGTATTGTGTCAGTGTAACAACTCCAGGTATTTATTTTACAAATCTGAATCAAAATTCGGACAAATTTTCTGAAATTCGGACACATCCAAATTTCCGAATACGAATGCATCCGAATGTGTCCAAATCCGAAGTCACATGTCCGAATTTCGTTCAAAAACGAAACTGAATCGGACATGTGACTTTTCTGGCCAATCAAATGTGTTTTTCAGTTTAATGCATCCGAATGGGTCTGAACATGAATTTTCATTTAGGCAACATGGGAGCCATATACAGTATATACATATAATACTAAAGCTGAGGCTCCTAGAATCCGAATTTTCGTACTGCATTCGGGAGCTCCTGAATGCCATTTGGGTCTGGGAGCCTCAGCTTTGGTAATATATGTATATGGCTCCCAGACCCGAATGGCATTCGGGAGCTCCTGAATGCAATTCAGAAATTCGGATGCCGAATGCAATTCGGGTTTAGGAGCTTCAGCTTTAGTATTAATATCTGTGAATGGTTTTCTATGGTATTCGCAACAAATATTCGTAAACTCATCCCAAACTAATGAAAATTCGGATTTCGTCCAAATCCGAAACCCAAATCAAATTGAATTTCGGATCCGAAGCTCGAAATAACAAAATATCCGGACCGAACCAAATTTATCTGCAGCTTACATGTGTATTTATTACCTCTTACAGAGATCATATTACTTCCCCTGACAATGTCTTCATCTGCTTTTCTCTCCAGAAGGATGGAGCCATCCTGGTTCAGGCATCATTCTGGGTCACCATCCCATTCTTGGAGTGATATGACACATTAATGTAAATCCTTGTGCCAGGGGCGTCCCGAGGCTGGGTAACACCCGGAGCGGTGTCCGAGTGTCACCCCGCCAAGACGTCACCGCGCATGCGCGCGATTACGTCATCGCGCACGCGTGATGACATCATCGTGCACGCGCGGCAATATTATGATACTTGCCGGCGGCCATCTTGGTGATGGACGCCGGCAGATAGAGAGGAGGAGACAGCCACCCGCCGGGATAAGGTATGCCGCCGGGTCCCCTCCTCTCTCCTGATACTGTCGGGTGTTCGGTCCATGACCGAGCGCCCGACTTTTCAGAGGGGGGTGAAACCAAAATGACTGCAAGTCATTTTGGTGTCACCCCTCCAATGGTGTCACCCGGGTGCGGGCCGCACACCCTGCACCCCCCTTGTGACGCCACTGCCTTGTGCCTATGCAGTGTTCAGAAATGTCAGACCCAGACTAGCCCCTTCTGCACCTTCTCTCTCTCTCTCACCTTGTTATTTGCAACAAAGTTACAATGTTGCAGTCTGATCTCTGCCATAGTAGAGACCGAGGAAATGCTGCCATAATAATTTCAGGCTAGGCAAAATCACTGACTGGTGCTTAAAGTGACACTAATCTCAGGAGCTAAATCTTAAAAATACATTCAAGTAACAAAATTCTATTAACACAGATGTACCCTATTTGTGTATCACTCAGTTGTAGATCCTCAGACCATCTCTGAATTGGTGTTGACGCTGTCCTTCCTTCTGGAGGGGGCCTATTTTTGTTCTCCATGATCCCTGTGTGTGTGTGTTGTAAATTAGCCACCGCTGCAAGCCCACTCCTGTGATGGACTACAATCTCAATGCAAATTAGTAAACTAAACATGAGATTGTAGTCCATCACAGGAGTGGGCTTGCAGCGGTGGCTAATTTACAACACACACACACAGGGATCATGGAGAACAAAAATAGGCCCCCTCCAGAAGGAAGGACAGCGTCAACACCAATTCAGAGATTGCAAACAGTATATAGCTGTTGTTGGAGATTATAAACATGCTTCAAGAGAGTCGTAGACTGGAGACCCATTATAAGACATCACTAGAGATCACTGCTCCTTTTCAAATCAATGATTCCACATTTGTGCTCCCTACAGCCACCTTAAAAAATTACCGCTGATATTTCTCTGAGCATTATAAAAAACAAAGCGTGAAAAGGAATAGACGGCATGAAAAAGAAGTTAAGATATTGTGAATGCAATTTAGCTACTAGAACCCAGTCTAAAGAGTATTTTTTATCTTCAAAGACCCTGAGGGATGCATCATAAATGGTGAAGGGTCGCATGCAACTGGTTTATAGATATTTGTATGTCGCACTGAGCTATAAAACCTTTTTTGTGTTTCTTATTACATATTTCTGGTTTCTGAGCTTCTTGCTTCATACATAAAAATTTGATGTATTTCACAGGATGCAACACAGAGCCTAATTAGATTGTTTGATGACAGCAGAAAAGGTCAGCAAAACTAAGTGAAGGGAAAATAGGCAATAATTAGAAGATGGAATTGGTAAAGCTGGGAATGACTTTTAGCAACGGTTGTGAAAAAGTCATCATGTGTAATAGGTACAAGCTGGTCTTGTATTTCTGCTTATACAAAACAGGTGGGACATAAATCTATCAGCTGAAAGACAATAATGGATACTACCCAATTATGCTAATATATCAAAATGTCACAGGAAATGCTTATAATATAGCACTATGCATAAATTGTATCTCTGCTACCATGCACTTGCGGTCAAACATTTTTAGTTAAATTATGTTGTAATACAATTTTATCAATTTTATCAATAGTTTGATCATATGTCTACATTCTTTCAATAACCTTCAATTAGTTGTTTTTTTAAGTGTACTTTGCCCATGCAGAATAAAGGAACAGGTTCCCTTATATGCCAGCATACCAGATTATACTAGGTTCAGGGATATTTGGTAAAATTTCAGTAGGAGGAGCCACAGCGGATGGCAGCAGAGCAAGTATGCTACATACCGGGAAGTGTAAAATACTTGTAGCAGCTGGGGAGCAGAGAAGCAGCAGCATTTCAATACGTGTGCTGCCCGAAAGGTTAGGGTGATATTAACGTCAACCTGTTTTGAAGGTATTTCAAATGCTGATGAAATCACTTACAATGGATGCTGCTCCTGGATGTTTAAAACTTTTAAAGTCCTGCAGAATAATCTGGTATCCTGTTTTAGGGTGGCTCCTTTCCCTTTCAGGAGAATGGAGCCACCCTTGTGTGTGCTAGTAAGCAGTCTCCACAAACACACAGACACAGCAAGACAAACCAGTCCCTAGCTCTCTGCTCCTCCTTCCTCCCTTTTCCAAGCTAGTAGATAGTTGCTGGAGACTGCTCTGTCCCTTGTGTGACCCTCCCTCTGTACTTGTACTTGACAGGAAGTTCAGGGAAGCTAAACTGAGAGATTTGGAGCTGTTTGGAAACATGATGACTGTAAGAGTGAGCAAAAATGTAAAGAACTGCATTGCTGGGCAATGAATACTTGTTTGATCCGGATTAATTAATTAAAAAAAATGAGGATTTAATACTACTTTAATATCTTCACGCTTCTCTACCGGGGGACCTAGCGGGTTTTGGAAGTTCCTTTTAAGAATCCTGGACTTGTTTTCATGCAAAAATGGCCCCACATTAGCCTCATTATTTATTTTGTTTCCACCGTAAAAATACAGACAGACAAAACTAAGTAGAATAAAACATTAAAGTGACAGTATACATGTAAGGATTGAACACCAAAAAGAGAAGAAAAATTACAAGAATATAAAAATAAATATACTGCCCTAAATACAATTCCATAAAAAAAACACACCCCTCTAAGTAAAGAAAACCAAAAAGATTTGGTTGGTCACTCTTGTACACTGCACTCCTCATGCAAAGAAGGGGGAGAGTGCCCCATGGCATTTCATAGACTTCCATAATAACAGCGCCAATTGCAGACTTTATCAAGATGATGGAACCATTTCCGTATTTCTCTCTTGACAGATATATCGGTCAGCCTCCTTGCCGTGGTGGTGAGTTTCTGCGGGTTAGCTCTCTTGGTGGTCTCCCTCTTCGTCTTCTGGAAGCTGTGCTGGCCTTGTTGGCGTAGTAAACCGCTCACTTGCACCGTGCAGGCTGTCCCTCCCTGCATCCCCAGCGCCCCACCTGAGATGATGGAAACCGATGAGAAGAAGGAAATTAAGCAGAATGGCAAGCATTCGGTGAAGATACAAGAGGCGGCCATGAAAATCAGTCACACTTCACCCGATATTCCGGCCGAGGTCCAAAATGCCTTGAAGGAACATCTGATGAAGCACGCACGAATGCAGCGTCAAACCACAGAGCCAACATCCTCTTCACGGTAAGAAAATGTAGTTTATTTATTATTTGGTGCATTCATGCAGCAGTGACATAGTACACAGCACTTGAGTGTAAATCTGTAAATCCAAACTTTGTGTATGTATAGCCAATACCATGTTTTTAGTTTTCAATGAGGTAGGGAAGGGTTATAACCTCTAGCAATTTATTTTCTGCTATACATGTCCCATTGGGGAGATTACCCTTCACTTCCTGCCCTATTGATGAAACAGGAAGTTAGTGGAAATCCCTAGGAAGTGAGGTGAATTCTCTTCTTATTGGAATTTTTCTCCTCACTTTCTGTTCTAGTGACACATTTCCCCTCCCTCATTCCCTTTCTGCCTATGTGACAGTGCTTGCCAGGACAAATACGGAGGATGCATCTACCATGCAGCACCAAAGAAAGCAATAAAAGCCCCTCAGGGGTTCTATTCCTTCTTAAAGAAAAGTTTTGCCTATACATACACATACATTACTTGCCTGTACATACTGTACATATACTATACAGCTGATGTTTAATCTTCCCTCCCCCTGCCCCTATTAACATGCTAATTACATTTTATAATAAAAGCTTCCTGTTTTCATTGTGTACCTTATTTTAGACCCAGAGGTAGTAGGGACATTTAGTCACCTATATATCTACTGAGTTATTTTGTAACCACTTTCTCAGCCTGCTTGGCTTTGTATTCGCTCTGATACATTGCTATTTACAAGGCAGTATGACTTGTACTGGACCAGTTATACTGTAGCATCTGTTCTATTTATTGGAACACAGTGTATTTCTTCTGTGTTTTGTGAACATGAATGGCTGACAAAGATTTTATGAAAAGGAACACTTGGCAGTCTCTCGATCCCCATCATCATTAATGCCATCTTCATCAACACAGAAGAATTACATTATTTTATAAGGGCATCAGCAGCATGTGTCAACCTGCAGAGAGCACTAAAGAGGACAATGACACAAATGCTGTAAAAGGTCCACGATGACTCACACGCTGCTGTGGCAGAAATGAAAACATATGTGTGCATTTAGAGTAATTGTATTTGTGTTGATGATAATACAGGGAATGCCTTGAAAAATGTGTATGGCTAAACTATACAGCAAAGGTATTTTTCTAGAGAGAAATCCTGGAGTAAAATACTGATGTCTGGTCACATACAGCTTGTTTATTCCATTGTAGGTCTATAAAAACATCAAATGTTCTTTTAGTCATAGATCTATCCAATTGGTGGCCCTTTTATTATTTTTTGGAAAGAATAAAGGTTTATTGAGTTTTACATAAAAAAAAAGTACAGTACCGTAGGGGTACCGTAGGTAGATCATCACAGCACTGTTTTTTTCAAACATGCTACAGTGTATATCTTGACCACAGTAAAAAGTTGTAGATCCAAATCAATATGTGGGGCCACAGGAAGTATCGACCACCTAACCGCACCTATGAGAACGTAGAGGAGGAAACAGTACCAAGAGAGAGAGAAGACAATAGGGGAAATGGGGTCAAAACAAAGAGTAAATAGGGTAGGCACATGGAACTCCACACCATTGGCTAATAGACATCAGACTCCGATCCAACAATTTGGGTCCACTCAAGCCTGACTAGATGAAAGGGATCGATGAAAAGGACCCAGGGGTTCTACAGGGCAAAGTACTTGTCCTGAGTGTCATATAAGTGGCCAGTTAAGTTTTCCATGCACATGAAAAGGCATAGTTCAGTAACCCAGTCTTTGATAGCAAGGACAGTGATCAACCTCCAGTATCTGGAGATAAGGCGGCCATTTTATTAGCCCCTTCTTGTCCGCAATCTGTAGTATAATGTTCCTCAGCATGATGCACGGTGCTGTGGGAATCTTGAACTACATTACCTTTTTTCCCCTCGCTTTCACTCCCAGTGACAATTGTCTTCAAGATACAAAGGTCAACAACGAAGACACAGATAGCAATAGAAACCTGGAAGGCATTCCAACCCTACCATATCCTTTCACAAACTAAAAAACGTTGACCCGTCTTTCACTTCTACCGGCCCTTAAAAGGGGTTTTGGACACCCAGAGTTACAGGTGGACTTCTCAATCATTTGATTGGCTTTTACAGTGATCACATGGTAAGGAGCCCATCCTAGATCACAGTGCTGGGATGGTGAGTGAGTGTCCTCGGTACAGAAAAGCAGAGTTGGATGTACGCGTATATGCTTCAGCTCAATGTTAAAGGTTGCCCGCCATGCTGTTGAATTTATGCGTACACCCAGCAGCAAGGTGGTAACTTGCACATTGATTGAACTCCCTTACTTTAGTACAGTTGCAGGATTTCCTGCATAGCATAAAACGTACATTAATCTATTCTGTCTCCGGGCAGACATTTTTTCCTGTGCAGCCTTTCTCTTGGTGAAAACTTCCGTACGTGGAGGTTGGAATCAGGAAACACAGTAATCTAATTTTTTCCTAGCTCAGATTAAAGCACCAGTATAGCTTGATCAATAAATAAATAAATAATAAAAAAAAATGATTACCCTTTCATTGCATATATGGAGGGTGGCTACTTTTGTTCCCCATGGCCCCTGAGTGTGTTGTAAAGTAGCCACCACTCCAAGCTAGCTCCTGTGATTGACTACAATCTCAATACAAGTTAGTAAACTAAACGTGAGATTGTAGTCCATCACACGAGTGAACTTGGAGCGGTGACTATTTTACAGCACACACAGGGACCATGGGGAACAAAAGTAGCCACCCTCCAGAAGGAAGGACAGTGTCGGCAGTTTAATGTCACTTGAAGTTTACCTTTTGCCTGAATAATATTATTCTTCTATAATCTCAGTAGTGACTGGTTCACTTTAGGCTCCAAAAACCAACATGGAGTTTCACAGAGGGAAGTTATGAAGGGATTTGCTACAGAAATTGAACTAGAGATTAAAAAACCTTGTCTTTTGTCATTCCTCACTGTGTAGTCAAAACATGTCATTTTCTGCTGCGTTAGCCAGTTTTAAGTGGCTTTTTGTTATTGTGCTTTGGAATGTTTAGCAAGAAATTATTCATAATCTTGTGCCTGAACAATTTGCGTTTTATACCCAATTGGTTGAAGTTTTTCTAGGAGTTTTTTTCTGGGGACATATTTAAAGGTGGATTCCAAAAGTGGCAATATTATTTCAGCTAAATTGATTTAACAATTTCTCTGTGGATAACATTTTGATAAATTGTCAATTCTGCTTATGGATCTACTTTGGCAAAAATAGTTTGAGAAAAAAACAAAAATGTAGGGATGCACGATACCATTTTTTCAAGACCGTGTACGAGTACCGATAATTTTCCTCAAGTACTTACCAATACCAATTACCGATACCTTTTTTTTAAGTGTCATATAATAGTTTTTCTAAAACAATACAGACTAATGATTTTAGGACAGTGGTGGAGTGCCAGGGCACAGCCACAGTGGCAAATGCTGCACCCCTGGTAGTTCTGCCACTCACTCCAAGCTGTAGAAGGACCACCAATCCCAGCAATACATTATAAAGCAATGCAGAATACCACCAGCTATAGAGTACTACAAATCCCAGCAATAGATTATACAGCAATACAGAATAATGCCACCAGCGATAGATGACTACAAATCCCAGCAATACATTATACAGCAATGCAGAATAATGCCACCAGCTAGAGAGGACTACAAATCTCAGTAATCCATTATACAGCAATGCAGAATACCACTAGTTATAAACGACTACCAATCTCACCAATACATAATACAGCAATGCAGATTAATGCCACCAGCTATAGAGGACTACAAATTTAAGTAATGCATTCTATAGCAATGCAGAATAACATTAAGCTATACACTCTGTGTTGCTTACCAGGGCTATGCCTGGACTCAGGAGGCTGTGTGGGGTCTCAATAGGGCTGTGCGGTGTCTGACCAGGGCTGTGTGCAGTCTCACCAGGGCTGAGCATGGTCTCACCAGGGCTGCCTGCGGGTCTCACCAGGGATGTTCGGGCAGGTGCGGCAGTGGGTCTCCCCAGTGCTGTGCGGGCATCTGCGGGTCTCCCCATGGCTGCACAGGTGCGGACAGACAGTGGGAAGGAGGATCAGGAGATATGCAGCTGGACCGGCTCGGTAAACAGCCGCTGAGAGGTCCCCAGCAGACTGCCGCAAGGTCACCGGCAAGTGCGGGACCTTATGGCAGCCGAAGTAATTTTAAAATTTAAAGGCCCGGTATTGGCTTTAAGTATCTGGGCATTTTCACGAGTATGAGTACCAGTATCGGTATCGGTGCATCCTTACAAAAAAGTAATACTTTTTTTTCTTTAGAGCGTGCTATTATTTTTTTGAGGGTTTATTTAAAGTGTATTTTCACTTTTGCAGTCAAATTTGAGAAAACCCCTCCATATGTTTGCTATGTGTTCCCATTCACACAGCATAGTAAAAAAAATAAATGAAAAAAAAATATGTCGTTCCTTATCCAGGTTTATCTGTGCACCTTCACAGGGTTCTAATCCTCTAACCCTTTGTTAGGACAGGCATTGTTCAAATCTACTTCAAATACCATAATGAAATGATCTGTCACAGTACAGATAGGGTTACTATAATGAAATGATCTATCACAGTACAGATAGGGTTAACAAACCCCTCACAGCCCTTCCGCACATTACAAAGAAGGAGAAACCAAGTAGAGAGTTTAACCCTTAAGAAGCTAAGAAACTCTAACCCAAGTAAAAGCAATTTAAACCACAAGAAGCATTTGTTTGAAATATTTTGCTTATGCTATGTGAATGGGAATATGTAACGATTATAAAATATGTGTTATCAAGGTTTGGCTGCAAATGTGGAAGTGGACTTTTTATATTGCTGTCTGTGTGCCCGTTCACCCCCTCTGTTTGTCCTGGTGACCGTTATCACTGAAAATGAAATAAAATCTAACATTTTTGGCACAGGAATAGAAGGGAAATCTTCCAATGGTGACCCTAGTTCTGGTGACCCAACTGACCACCGGGGATTTCCCTCTCTTTGGAGGGATTTCCTCTCACTTAATGTTGTGGCTATTGGAACGGAAGTGATGAGCAATCTCCCCAATGGGACACAGATGGCAAAAAAAAAAAAAAAAAGCTGACCTGGGTTATACCCTTCCATAGTCTATCCAAAACGAAAAAAAACGTTTTGGCTTCAGTTCTACTTTTGGGCTAACATTTGGATTGGCTTTGCTTATTGACCATCGGTCACCATGTCATCAGTCTCCATAATAACTTTTTTGTTTTTTTCAATGGCACTGTGGCGAAAGCAGTCTCACAAATTCCACACAATCACTCCACTCATCTCTCCTCTGCTCCTTGGTACCCGCCTGTGTCACTGGTTGGTTTATATCAATCTAACCAAATGCTTGTCCATTCAGTCACTGTAGACCAGTAAATTAGTCAAAAAGTGTAGGAAAAAGCTGATGGAAAGTTTCCAGAATTCCAGACAACAGAAAAAGTATTTTTCCGGTTGACAGTTTTTTTTGTTTTTTTTTGTGATAAAGATTATTTGTACGAATTATTTTTCTTAGGTTTCTCAGTAGGAGTGTTCCCATTTCTGTTTTTCCCATATTAAGATAATTGAAGGATAGTACGCATCACATCCCTCCACTGATGACTACTCTCTTCATTGGTACCCTAATTGGATGACAGTTGTCGTAGCACAGCGATAAACCAGTAAACTATCATTGCAGGTATCATTGTGTCTTCTTGACTGGTTTCCATATCTGCACAGTTGGGGGATGGATGGTGGTGGTGGTGGTGTTGGCGGTGGTGGGGGTATAAGGTGCTGGCAAGCTGCTAACAGACACAAAACGTTTATGAAAAGTAATTACTCTGAAGCTCTATGAGTTCCGAGAGTGTGATAACAATGTTAGGAAATTTATGCAACAGAAAGACAATTTCAGTATGCAAATTATGGCAGACAAAAGAACAAAATTAATTGAATCTGTGAAAAGTGTCACGTCAACATATATATAAGCATCGGAATATTATTTGATATATAATAGGTTTATGCATTCCTCATTATGAATGGTTCTAACTGGCTATCGTTAAACAAAGGATGACATGTTCGTTGAAGGAGCAGGATGCGGTTCATGGGAGGTAAACTGGAAAATGAGACAGAAAAATGAGAAAAGAGCTACGCTGTGTCTCTAATTAATCATCTTTAACTTTCCATTTCCAGAATGTTTCTCTGTTTTTGTCTGATGTCAGTGAAGGATGATCAGTGGGAGAAATGTAAGAGTTGGTTAAAATATCTAAAATGGCCATGGAGCCAAGTACTTGAAATCCCATATATAAGCTTTAACACGTTAATGTATTTTTAATAGTCATTCTGTATCTTTAAATCAGCAGCTTTCCTTAAAAAATCCCTGTTCAGGCACTTCCGGTTAAAGGGTGGCAACGCTTTGTCCCTGTCTCCCTGTGCTCCTGCATTGCCGCTTTGCCACACGGGTTTCCAAAGAAGTCTACAAGTTGACATTTCAACATACATTGGCACTGTTGTCACCAACAGGAAACCCGACCTTGAGAAATGCCATGCGGCTATTGCAGGAATGCATGTAGACAGGAAGTAACTTAAAAGAAGCTGAAGAAGATCAGCAGAACTGACATGCAGCAAAGTATAATAAAAATAAGCAAAAGCAAACAATGGCAATCAGCACTTTAGCAAACTTAATGTCAATTGTAATTGTCTAGGGTTTACATCTACTTTAAAAGCTATCCATATTCAGGGTGTAATATGAAACATGGTCAGATCGCAAACGATGAGTCATTAAAAATCCTGTCAAAGGATCTGTGAATTGGTGGCATTGCTAAGCCGTTTCAAATTCAAAAAGGAACATGAGTCTGCGGGGAGAAGAACCCAACGATTCAAGTAAGCGGAGGACCCCCCCCCTCCTCCCACTTACTTGAATCATGGGGTTCTTCCCCCCGCAGACTCATGTTCCTTTTTGAATTTGGCCCAGCTTAGCCATGCCACCAATTCACAGATCATTTGACAGGATTTTTAATTACTCATCGTAAATCCTTTAGGAAAATGTATCTCTCTAGTGGTCCCAGCAAGTAGGATAAACTAGGAATCCTGGCAGTGGCAGTGATGTCTTAAACCCAGAATCCACACTAGTCAAAAGCTGTGCCAGGAACCCCATAAAACTCAAATATTAGCTTTGGATGTAGTTTACAATTCAGAGGGCATAACACATTTCTAACACAAGCAAATCTCATCCATCCCACTCATTTGGTTCTCTTACAGGCACAATTCCTTCCGGAGACATTTGCCACGGCAGATGCAGGTGTCTAGCGTGGACTTCAGCATGGGCGTGGAACCTTTACAAAGAGGCGAGACTACAACCAGCATCGGCCGGATCAAACCTGAACTCTACAAACAGAAATCCGTTGACTCAGAAGACAATAAGAAAGAGGACGTTAAAACGTGCGGAAAGCTCAACTTCACCTTGCAGTATGACTACGAGAATGAACTTCTTGTTGTGAAAATCGTGAAAGCCCTGGAATTGCCGGCCAAGGACTTGTGTGGCACCTCCGACCCGTATGTGAAGATCTATCTCCTCCCTGACAGGAAGAAGAAGTTTCAGACGAGGGTTCACAGGAAAACCTTGAACCCCAACTTTGATGAGACTTTCCAGTTTCCGGTGGCCTACGACCTGCTAAACAATAGGAAACTGCATTTCAGTGTGTATGACTTTGACCGATTCTCTAGACATGACATGATTGGGGAGGTCATCTTGGATAATTTATTTGAAGAGTCAGACCTTTCCAGAGAGGCCACAGTGTGGAAAGACATCTATTGTGCCACAACAGTAAGTACAACATCTCTAGATGTTTGTCATATTTGTATCTTTGTCTGTAGCTGGTACTAGCAAGTTACCTTTAGCTGAGCTTATTCTGTAATGTTGAAGAGGAGAGATTTCACTACTTATCCAGTGGCTTCCTCTGTTCTAATGTCAACAGCATACCCCAGCTTTTGTAGCCACATGGGTCACTCGGTCACTTTAAAGGCTGTCCCTGGGCATAATTGGCAGCTCCGCTGTTCCTTACATGCATCTCAATCCAACCCATTCCCAATTTTTTTTGCTCCTTATTCCATTTTTAGCTTTCTTGAATCCACTGTCATGTTGCCTTCTCCAGTGTATCTTCCATCCGGACATTCACCACTGCAATCCGGGCCCATCATGGACTAGTCTTGTGGGCACAATTCTAACGCCTCTGTCAGAGTCTTCATGACCCTGTGAGGATGCCATGGATGGACCCAATAGATGGTGTCCATGTCAGCACGTAGTGACGTGGGCATCCAAAGAAGGACCCTCCCACTCTCTAGTCTAGAAGAGATGAGAACCCCACACAATACGTGACCACAGATTTAGTGGTCAGATTTAAACCTTAATACAATTACCATGGTTTCATGTATTCTTAGACAATTCCCAACACTGGGATTGTATGAAGCTGACTGAGTTGCCTGTGTGGCCATACTGTAAATCCTGCAGTATGTTCTTGGCACTTACTTGAACTGAGGAAGCCACTTGGATAGGCAGTGAAATATCTTGTCAAGTCCTGTTGAATGTAACTAATAGAATGAATCCCGGAATTCAGATGATGAGATATTCAAGTTGAGTTTGATGAATACTCATGTCATGAGTTGAATTCAAATTTTAGTATTATATTTGGCAGTTCTGAAATATTTCTGGGAAAAAGGGAGCAAAGGTCCTCCTCTATTTCTGCCTTTTACTGCTTCTGCTGTTACCTGAACACCCTGAGCTTGACTTCTAGTGCCACCAGGTCCCACCCTTTTATCTACAGCTGGCCAAACACTGCCTAGATTTTTGAAAGAACTTTCACGCACAATATTGGTAAAAAACAAATCAAGGCAACTGGACTTGCTGTGTTTTTCTTGAAGACATTTTGCTGGTCATCCATCTAGCTTTCTCAATTCAGAATTGAATGAAATTGAGAAAGCTGGTTGGATGACTAGCGTCACTTCTTCAAGAAAAATACAGCAAGTCCAGGTGCCTTCATTTTTTTTTTTATAGATATACCATGACCTGGATGAATGAATGAATGAGAACCTTCACAGGCATTTCATATGAAAGAAGGTTCCTTTGACTTTCTATTAGCTGATGATCGCTTTTGACCACAGTGAAAAAAAAATTGAATGAGCAGGATGGAATTTTTTTCTCGAAAGAATGAAATTCTAACAGCGAATGTGGTTTTCATTCGGGATACTTCTTTCATTCCAAAATCGAACGTTGAAATCAAATGAAATTTCAACACATTAGAAAGTTGATGTGTCTGATGACATTATCGGGTGGTAAAGGAAGGTCTTTCGCACAAACGTTCATCAGGAATCTAGTGTCTAGTGTACGGCCAGCTTTAGTATTACTAGTAGGAAGTATCACAAATTGTTTTTCTGGCCCCATCATCTCATCAGACAGGTTTCTCAAACCATTCTGTACTATTTTGCATTATTTGCTGCTCTGTAATACACACTCATTTGAATCCTGGTTTGGATTAAATTGATTGGTTCAGAAATTTAGAATTTACAAAAATTTCAAAACCCATCAATTAAATAAAATGGATTAATAAATTGATCAAATGTTTTAGAAATTCGCTCATCTTTAGTGACTAATTAATATTCGTTTTGCCATGACCTGAATTAATAACAATCCTCATGGGACTACCTTTGCCTGTCCACTGCGGCCTTCTCTTTCACGATTGTTTGGACAGAAAATGTTTGTATGCATAGATTCTTTGTTGTTTTTGTAACATGTTATAGTGTTACTATAACTATATATTGATAACTATATCAATGTAGAGAACTACTGTATATCAATGTAGTGAGTGATATAGATAACTATATCTATGTAGTGAACTGAAGAACTGTACGGGGTTTTGTGAATAGCCGTACAGCAGCTTTTCGGTTCGACTGAACTGAAGGGCAGAGGCGACCGAAGCGAGCCAAAGGATCAGCCGAAGCTACGGCTGGATCCTTTGGCTCATTAGTGAATAACCCTCTGTGTGTTTGTGGAGACACACACAGATTAGTAGCACACACAAGGGGAGCTCCATAGGACCCTGCAAGGAAAAGGAGTCACCCTGAAACAGGATATCAGGACCAGTGCTCAGGAAACCAGCTGATTCTGCAAGAAACTAAAACTTTTAAACATCAAGGAGCAGCATCCATTGTAGGTGGTTTCATCAGCATTTGAAATCTCTTAAAAACCTTTTGACTTTAATACCATTTTAACAGTGACTTGCATTTGCTATTCATTCCGATAAAACTCTGCAGTGTTACAGCTCTCATACAGTATATTAACACAGCAGCGCAGAAAGGTGATAAGACGCCGTCACTCGATAAAGCGAGATAACAAAGATGGAATCAGAGCCTTTTTTTTAAATTATTACCTATTCTCATAACAAGTGAAGCGCACAATACATCCTCCAGGGAGGAACAATGGATCTGGAACAATGCATTCTCTCTATTTTACCAAAGTCGCACTCCTTTAATACAATTAACAGTTCGGAAGGTTCTAAAGGATAATATGGAGCGTCTACCTCTGACACCTTTTCATTCCCACATAAACCATGTCATAATTACCTTCTGCACTTCACAGGGATCTCACGGCTCCGGTAATTACTTTCAAACCCATACAACGCTGTCGCTAATTAATCTCGCAAGTCCAAGGCCCTGAAATGCTTAAGGTAAATGAGAATATAGATCCTGAAATCACTAATGTTATATGCTGAAAGAAGATTCTTCTGTAAGCCTTTGATAACACATTAGAGCCTACTGCCAGCCAGGTTGGTTCTTGTTTAGTATAGATTGGGGAAGATGTAAAATACCTGGCAGGTCCGCCAGTACTGCTAATGGGGTTTGCAGGGAGCCTTATACATTGTCTAATACAGGGGTGGGTAACTCCGGCATAACTACAAATCCCATCATGCCTTTGCCCCTGGGAGTCATGACTGTGGTTGTCAGTCTTGCAATGCCTCATGGGACTTGTAGTTCCACAACAGCTAGAGGGCCGGAGTTGCCCACCCCTGCTCTAGTAGCACCTCAGTGCATGGAATTAACTGAGCACCTTTCTTGTCTAACTTTCTTTTAAATCAAAAGTAGAGCCTTGTACTTTTTTTAAAGTGAATCTGTCACATACCTGTGCACTTTAGGCTGGGCATATAATGAAACATTTCATTGGCATTAGGGATGCAGTGACATTTTGGCTACCGAAACATCTCGGACGAAAATGGTACTTTGGGCAAAGTACCATAACGGACGAAAATGTGGCCGAAAATTCAGTGCATCTCTAGGCTTCTCTCCTCCCTGCTGGACGCCGGTCTGTGTCCCCTTCGATGCTCGCTGCTCCCCCCACCTGTGTCCACGGAGGCAGCAAGAAAACCGAGGGGGCACAGAACGGTGTCCAGTGGGGAGGAGAGAAGCTTTCAGGAGGCCAAGCGAGGTGGTGCAGGGAGGAGTGAGCTGTCAGCTGTCACAGGAGCCCGAGCTCTCCTCCTGCACCACTCCGCTTGTCCTCCTGTGACAGGCGGAGGAGTCGGGATGGAGAGTGGCTTACAATCGCTCAGCGATCATTATTGATCGCTGAGTGTTTGCAAATAACTGAGCACATAGTAAGCTTACTGTGTCCCCAGTTATGAATGAATAGGAAGTGCTCTACATCACTTTCTGTTCATTCATTATTGTGGACATAGTAACTGATGATATCTCCACAGTTTATGAATGGAAAGGAACACTCAGTATTGAAACTTCCTGTTCGTTCAGAAAAGGAGCTGCAGAAAAAGAGATTTAGGACTCTGTGTTCTCAATCTCTTTTCCTATTTTAAAAGGGGAATATCAGAGGTCTGTTTAGACCCCTAATATTTCCACAGGGCCCCCAACAGTAAAGTAACAAAACAAAACAAGTAATTTAAAAATAATTCTAAATAATTTAAAAGGAATGAAAAACCCCCCATTATTTTCAGTTTTGGTTTCGTCATGACAAATTTCTTATTTTCAGTTTCGTTCTAAAAATTCCATTTTGGTGCATCCCTAATAGGCCTCTGTGAGAACGGAATGTCAAAACTATCCATGTATCTCAAACTTTTCTCTAGAATCTTGGTTGGCCGCACCACCTGAATCCCTATTGGTTCTTTGAAATGATGGACAACCCTGTTGATCAATAGGAAGGCTTGGAAGGAGGGAGGGGCGTATCAAATCTTAAAGTGAACCTGTGTCCGGATCATGCACACCATAGCATTTACATAATCCTAACAAGCGGTAAAACCATTGCTCATTCACCTCTGTATCTACAAGCATTGCGGCTACACCAGGACAAATAGAGAGGGTGAATCTCCATAACAGGGACACAGGCTGCAATAAAAACCTGACAGGTGTTCTAATCCCTCTCCACTCCATCCGAAGCTAAAAAAAAAATCATTTTGGCATTTCAGATTCAAACTTTGTAAAGCTAGAACAGAGGGCAAAATCTAATTTTTGCATAATGAAGCTCCGCCATTATAATAAGTTTGGAGAAGGCAGGAGGAGTAAACAAAATAGTCGATTTGGAAAAATTCTCCAATTCAGCTCACTTTCCAGTTCAGCTATGTTGACCTAGATTGTTCACTTCTCCTGTCTTCTCCAAACTCTTCACCCTTTTGTGAATAACCCTGTAAATATCCCGATTCTTGCCTAAACCCAGCCATGACTGGTTCTCTTTAAAGAACAACTCCGGGTAAAATAAATGATTAAACCTTGCAGTGGGGCTACCCCCACACTGCAAGGGTTAACTGCTTGTTTTATACTCACCCAATCCTCCGAGCCGACCGGCTGTGACAGAGCTCCTGCCTGTCTCCTGCTCAGCTGCAGCGATGGTATGTCCCTCGGCATCCTCACGTCTATGCATTGTGAATAGAACGTGATGACTCAGGGACCTTACACCGCTGCAGCAGAAGGGGAGAGAGGCTCCAGGGACCGGTCTAAAAGCAAGCCGACTCCATGGATCAGTCCATGACCGAGCGCCCGACTTTTAAGAGGGGGGGTGACACCAAAATGACTTACAGTCATTTTGGTGTCATCCCTCCAATGGTGACACCCGGGTGTCTGACTTTTCAGAGGGGGGTGCCTGACTTTTCAGAGGGGGGTGACAGAGTGCCTGACTTTTCAGAGGGGGGTGACAACAAAATGACTGTCAGTCATTTTGGTGTCACCCCTCCAATGGTTAATACAAAATCACCTGCACTCCATACAGCGTACAGATTCTTGGATGAGAGGTTGGTGCTTGAAGTGACAACACGGATGGCGCCGCGTCAGATACAGTCCATAATAGATGTCACCAGCACTTGAAGATATGTGCAAGAAGTAAAGCACTTTTTATTAAATCGTCACATGTGTCAAACAGCCAACGTTTCGGGGCCACGCAGGGTCCCTTCTTCTGGGCGACATAGTGACCACGTCACTTGCACATATCTTCGAGTGCTGGTGACTTCTGCCGCACCCCATGCACCCCCCTTTTGACGCCACTGAGTGCCGGTGTGGCACCACTGCAAGGGTTATTAACATTTTCACACAGAGTTCTGTTTTAAGTGAAAAGCATACCTCCCGGAGGAGCCAGCTTACGAAAAACAACCTCCGCTGGGCAATAGAGCGATTGGAAATTATATGAAATTGGATGGGAAATGTTGATTTATCTCAGCGCGGCGTGTAATTCAGCACCGATCCACCGGAGAACGCCGGGGAAATTCCGCAAGGAGATCATATGATTTACATACAAATGCGCTCTGATTGAATTAGAAGGGGACCATATGTTTCTGCGAGGAACGCACTCCTCAATGTTTGCTGATAAAATATGCCCAGACTTTTCTATTTTCAAGCTGATTAGGAAATCATGAATGTTCTTCCAGGCACGAAGTTGGCAGCTGTCGCCGAAAGTTCCGCCGCTTGTTGTTTTTCTTAAATGTGCTAAAACTAATGTTATGACTTTGATTGATCTGAGACTGAAGCCCATTTTAAAGTGTGCTGGCTGTGCTGACTTAAAACGTAACCCCGGTCAGCTGATAAAAATGTATCTGTCTTCATATCAAAGCCATATAAAGTGATATTACATTTAAAAGGTTTTTAAGCTTCTTCAAACGCTGATTAACTGACAATGGATGCTGCTCCTTGATGTTTAGCTTCCTGCAGAATCAGCTGCTCCCCTGAGCACTGGTCCTGATATCTTGTTTTAGGGTGACTCATTTACCTTGTAGGGTCCTATGGAGCCACCCTTGTGTGTGCTAGTAAGCTGTGTATGTCCACAAATAAACACAGGCACAGCAAGGCAAGTCACTCCCCTGCTCCCTTCTCTAAGCTAGTAGTTAGACAGCTGCTGGAGAATGATCTGTCCCTTGAGATCTTGTACTGGATGGGATGTTTAGGGAAGTGGATCTGAGAGAGTTGGAGCTAAAAGTTCGGAAAAGTGATGACTGTAAGTGCTTTGGCAAAAATGTAAAGAAATACTTTGCTGGGCATTGTATATTTGTTTGATCTGGATTCATTATTGAAAAAAGTTTGAGAGTTTAATATTACTTAAGGATTAAAACAGCCCTGACCCATTGAGGCATGGACTCCACTATACCTCTGAAGGTATGCTGTGGTATCTGGCACCAAGCCATCAGTAGCAGATCCTTTAAGTCCTATAAGTTGTGAGGTAAGGCCTCCAAGGATCGGACTTGTTTTCCAGGCACATCCCACAGATGTACGATTGAGATCTGTAGAATTTGGAGGCCAAGTCAACTCCTCAAACTCATTGTTGTGTTCCTCAAACCATTTTTATCCTTCTGAAAGAGGCCACTGCCATCAGGGAATACTGTTTCCATGAAGGGGGGTCCTTGGTCAGCAACAATGTTTATGTAGGTGGTACGTGTCAAAGTAACATCCACATGAATAGCAGGACACAAGGTTTCCCAGCAGAGCATTGCCGAAACCATCACACACCCTCCACTGGCTTTCCTTCTTCCCATAGTGCATTCTGGTGCCATCTCTTCCCCAGATAAGCAACAGACACAGCCAGCCATCAATATGATGTAAAAGAAAATGTGATTTATCAGATCAGGCCACCTTCTTCCATTTCTCCATGGTCCAAAGGGCTAGAGCAGGGGGTAGGCAACCCTGGCCCCCCACCTGTGGTTAAACTCCAAATCCCTAAAGTTGCAGCTAACGATTATTTTCATAATTGATTAGTTGAAATCGTCACCAACTATTCTCATTATCGATTATAATCGATTTGATCGATTAGTTGTTGCAGCCCTACAAATCCCATCATACATTTTCCTCTGGGAATTATGCCTGTGGCTGTCAGAGTCTTGCAATGCCTCATGGGATTGGTAGTCCCACAACAGCTGGAGGGCCAAGGTTGCCTATCCCTGGGCTAGATAATGCAGGATGTCCTCCAGCCAGGAAATGAGGTGGACTTTATCTGACTTGCTGCATCTTCTACTACACATTGTGGGAAGCTCACAAGAGCTTTCTTCTGATTGGCTGCTTTAGAGTATTGCACGTCATCACTGCTCTTGCGAGATATTATTTAACACACATTATGACCTATTTACTTGCTGCATCAACAAATATAAGAGCAGCGAGCAGCATACAGTACAAACAGCAAACAATTATCCCGACTAGTAAAACACTTGATAAAATGTAAGCAATTAGCCTCCATTCACTGCGCCGCGAAGGAATCTGCGGCGGACGGGAATGCGTAAGACTTGCATAATTCTAATTATGTTTTATAGTCCCCGGGGGAAGGATTCCGAAATGTCACCATCGTTAGCTTTCATCAAACTCGTCTTGCGCTGCTTGCAAAGTTCATTCTCATAAAACCAATTGTCCTGATTCAGTCAACAGATTTCCGATGTGAGCGCCGGTCGCTCCTCTGAGGAAACGGGAGAGTTATTCCCGCACATGATCACCGGTCGACGCACAGATGTCATCGATCAGCACGGGCGTAAAGCTGAACTCCAGGCAAACAGTTCAATACACAGATAAAATACATATGCGGGAGATTTACACATATCTGAGATTTACACAGCTCTGCTACACAGTGCAGCCCTGTTTAGTTGGGCAGGAAAACTTTTTTTAAAAGTCTGAACCTGTGCCCAGACTTTTCACACTAAAGTGTTTACATATTGAGGTCAAGCACTTTAACACAAGCCTTTAGTCAGCTCTGTAGCTACAGGCATTGTGGAGAAATTCATATTCAAAGCTTTTTTTTTCAGTGAGAGCAGATCCTTGGCAGCCAGCTCTCCAATGTAAACAGCCAGCGGGTGTTTCTAAGCTGTTAGAAACCCAACTTCACTGTTGTGATCTTTGAGGATTTGTGAGAATGAATAATTTCACTGTACAAGCAGCTGGGGAGGTGAGTGTGAGGTTGTTTTAAAGGTCTTTTACTACTTGCTAAGGATATGAGGACAAAGCAAAAGGAGCGCCTTCATAGTGTAAAATGGATTTATTAAGGATAAAACACACAGCTGAAAAGGTACTTACAAACCAGCTTGTATAAACGAGCAGAAAGCAATATAATCTTAGGACACCATCAAGATGAATACACGAAAATAGGGAGAGGGAAAGGAAGTGCTAGTACTAAGCCGAAGCCATCTGCACGCGTCGCTGACCCTCCTTCAGTTGATGCGTTTCTCAGGACAAACCTTTTTCATCAGAACCTCATTCTGATGAAAGAGGTTCTGATGAAAGGCGCTCCTTTTGCTTTGTCCTCATCAGATTTTCGGTTTCCCTTGACTGTGAGGAGCTGCCCCCCCTCCTGTATATACCTTTGGAAGACCAGGAGCAGCTACTGTGTTTTGGCGCCTGTGATTTTCACATATCTTTGCTAAGGTTACAGTTACTGTTACTGACACCCCCCCCCCCATCCTGTGACTGGACAGTGAAAGGAGAAGCAACAGACTGATGAGCTAATCTCTCTGCCACTTTATTCTCTCCTCCTATCAGCACATGAGCACTGCAACACAACTGATTGGTTCACTGTGCTGCATCTCCCTTTCCCATTCTGAATGCTGCTCTACAAGGACTGCAAGAGGCCGATACCAAGTCAAATTCAGGAATGTACACTGCGTTTAGGTAAAGGAGAACTATGAGCTGAGAGATTTACACTCAACCTCAGAGTTAGAGCCGACGTGTGACAATGAAGCTGTCACAGGTCGGCTCTACTGATCAGGAAAGTGAACAAACACATACCGTCGCTCGCTCACTTCCCCATCATTTTCCTGCAGAGAGTGGTGACTGTCAGTCACCGCTCCCCACAGGGATTCCGCCCTCCCCTCTCTGATCCTCCAGCGCTGACTGGAGGAAAGGACTAGGAAGGAGCGGCACAGATGCCTCTAGAGTGGCAGAGCCCGCTGTCACTCACGCAGCTGGGTGGATCTTGACAGTATTGTCGGGATCTGTCCCAGCTGCGGCACTCTCAGTATATAGTGGGCAATAGCCTGCTATATACTGAGCTTTGGGTCACGGGAGGAGGTTAGTATATGTCCTCCTGTGACCCTAAAGAGAACTATGGGATAAAAAGGTTACCCCATAGTTCTCTTTATCGATGTACTGAATACAGAGCTGCATTCATCTGGAGTTCAGCTTTAAAGACCCAATGCCATAACAAGCCCAGTCTAGTTAACATGCAAGTTCATGCTAATCCTTTGGTCCTAATAGATTTCCTGCTGTCATGCTCATCCTCTGGTCCCCCCAAAAAATCAAAATCACTGACCTAAAGCCTGCCAAAGCACCACAATAGATGACAAAAACGTACATGTCCCTTTTTTAATAATGGGATTCTATTTACCGCACATAGAGCAGGTGCACTGTGATAAGGCGCATCAACACACAGAGCGTCACCACAATGCACAAGTGTGAACGGGCCCTTATGCCTCATTATAGCTGCATTAAAGTAACTAGAGACACATTACAATATGGCAGCTTTGGCGCTTTTTGAAAACAGCATGGAACGAGCCGGGTGTGTGTAACGCAATCTATTCCCATTCTAATAATCCTCTGGCAGAGACTAAATGAATGGGATTCGGATAAATATACGGGAAAAAAAAGTCTGGTGCAGCCTAAGGGGTGTCCATTTTTAGAAGCGTAATTTTATTTTAGAATAATGTTAATTAACGGTGCCACGGATGACAGCTTTGACAGAAAGAAGCGAGGACTATTATGTCACCTGCTGCAAGGTGCTTCCAACCTAAATATTACATGGCTTCAAGTTTTCATTAACTCGCCGGAGGCAAAATGAGGAAGTCAGAAAATACGATGAATATTAATTCTCTGAGCCACGGATTCACTTCATCCTTACAGAGATGATGAATATAATTAAAGGAGAACTATGGGGTCAGTGTTTTTCCCCATAGTTCTCCTTAGGGTAACGGGAGGACACACCTAGAATTATGTAGGAAGATGTCTGAAGCTGACAGCTTTTTCTTCATTCAGATCGGCATCAGGTTGCACAGAAGGGAAATCCTCCCCACTGTGTAACCTGCCATGGACGGAGCGCCTCAGCAGTGAGGAGCAAGTGAGGGATAGGGAGGCTCCTCCCTTCCACTAGCTTGGGGATGGGTTGGGGGCGGTGCTTCATCCGACGGGGGGCAGTGCTTCGTCCGGCGGGGTTGACGCGCTGGGGGCGAGGCTGGGGAATGCCTCACCTGGAACAAGATCAGTACAATGCCTTTGTACTGATTTTGATGACAGAA
>NW_017306335.1:2598881-2611096 GCF_000935625.1 Nanorana parkeri
CCGGCGGGGGGCAGGGCTGGGGAATGCCTCACCCGGAGCAAAAGGTACCGCACGTCACTGATATACAGCTGTTGCCTTATAGTACGAATTGGTGTTAAAGTGGACCTTCGCCCCCTTTCACTAAAAATCACATCAGCATGCAGCTCTTCATGCTGATATGAAATGACTTTACATTTATTAGTTACACATATTTTTCTTTTACTACAATTATTGTTTTTCCAGTTCCTGAGGTGTGTTCAGCCGCTGCGAGTGCTGAGTTAGCAAACCCTCGTTGAATGCTGTGCTGCAAATCAGTGCTCAGCGCTGCTAACATAGTACTTGCAGCGGAAGTGAATGTGGATGCAGAGCGCTGAATGTGACGCAGAAGGTGGGGACAGAGCACCAGTGCCCATTTTAACTGTGGGCACACCTGGCTTCTCTAGGGAAAGGTGCCTGAATCCCGATGCAGGAAATCACAATTCAGTGTGGGAAGCTACAATTTAATGTTTTGGTGGACGAGCACACCAAATATTTGTTGGAAAATGATATTTATTAGTGAAAGATATCCATTTTGCTTAGCACTGTGCAGCCAAAGTGTTCAGTGACGCTGCTGCAGCGAACTGAAGTGCTGCAGAACAGCTACTCAGCGCTTGGCTAAGGAACTGAACACGCCTCTGGTTCTCTTGGGCATTAGTGATGTAATGTGCCCCAACGTTGCATCCTGGGAAGATTACATCAGCAGATCATTGCTGGGAAATCTCATCTGTATTCTCATGAGATCTCAGGGAAAGGCATTTTCCTTCCCTGAGATGATGTGCATGGTCACATGTCCTGGTCACATGTGTCAGAGTTCCAGGAAGTGAAGAGAGATGGATTGATCTGCCCTTAGTTTAAATGGCCACTGTGAGAAGAATGGGGAGGAAAAGAAAAAAAAGGTAAGCAAAGAATAAAAAGCCGACAATTATCTAGAAGTATGTGTTTGTAGATTGTCATTACTAAACATTTCTAAAGGTGTGTTTGTTGTTATTTCAAAGATAAGGGTAAATAAGATTTATTATAATGGAGTGTCACCCGCACAACACTAGATGGGTCTGATGAATATAGGAAATTCCTATACTCGTCAGCACCATCTGGGGGCGCTCGTGTTGTGCAAATGGCACTTTTATAAAATGAACCCCTTGTGTGTGAGGTTAGGAGTTAGGACTCATTCATATGGGTGTGCACATCCGTATGGGCGCTTGCCCATATGAAGCTTGCAGCCAGGGGCGTAACTAGAAATCACAGGGCCCCATAGCAAAATTCTGTATGGGGCCCTGTGATTTCTAGTTATGCCCCTTGCAGAGCCAACCTGAGATCCCACACAGCCCACCTGAGAGTGACCCTGCAGAGCCCACCATAGACTCTCTATGGTGGGCTCTGCAGGGTCTCAAGTGGGCTGGTCACACCCCTGCACACCTCTTACCTGTCAGCCCAAATCCGCTGGCAGCCTTCTCCACTGCTGGGCCCCACCTCCTCCTCGGTCACCGGCGGGCTCTGCCTCCTCCACCGACGCCGGGCCCGGCCTCTTCCTCCTCCACCGTCGCCGGGCCCGGCCTCTTCCACCACAAGCTGCTGGCTGTCACTGACTCAGCAGCGGCTGTGAGGAGGAATGCGCCACTGTGCAGATCACTGACAGGTTGTCAGTGATCTGCACAGTGGCGCGTTCCTCTTCACAGCTGCCAGTGACAGCCAGCAACCTGCGATGCCATAGCGACCCAGGTGGCCCACATCAGTGGGACCCTTTGTTTCTCTTCTTTGGCCAAGCCTCCCTGTGCCCCAGGCCCCATAGCCACCGCATAGGTCGCTATGGTGATAGTTCCGCCACTGCTCGCAGCTCAAACTGCTGCATGAACTTCTTTGCCTCGTTTGTTGAAATGACTGCGCTGCCCCATGCTGACCTGTGGTAAATGCAGCAAAATGCACCTAAAAGCATCATGTTATGTTTTACTATTCCGTTTGCATTCTGACAATTCCACATTGTAGTGTTTGCGCCAGCTGATCAATATCCCCGCCTCTGTACAGGTCCCATATAACATATAACATATATGTCCGTATAACATATTTGGTTTAAAAAAATATTCCAGTTTGTAGTTATTGATGTTTCTATAAATAATCGCAGATTGCAGCGAATCCTCAGCATAATGCTGGCGTTTGGCAGGATTTTCATCAGAGTCAAAGTAGTGGCCCCACACAGGTTAACAGAGGGTGTCTCCTGATAATTTGTCCCTGTGATTGCTGCCGCCAGCTGATTGAACATTCCGCAGAGTGCTGATTAAAAACCCAGGATTTCATTTATTCCTAAAGGGAAAGAAAAGTCAATTCTCGCTGAGCAAATCTCGTGTTACTTTTTAGCATTTGTACAAAACTAATTTTTTATGTGATTTTTTTTGTCACATTTTTATATTCTTCGTCTTCCATATTTTCTGATCTTGTATTAAATATAGAGATCTGAAGATTCACCACTAGAGGGCACACTCACTGGCTCAGTGCAATTACTCCCTCTCTGTTAATGTGTATATGAACCTTAACCACAGACTTCACTTATTTGGCCGCATTTGGTCTGGACTGTTGAAGGTGTTTTGTTTTATCTGTTCGATAAGTGACAAAAAAAGACCCTATTGATCCTGGCAGAAATTATTTCTCCTTTAATAATTTATTTCATTCCAGTGTGTCAGGCTTACTGCTTACCATACACAGGGGTAGCCGATTTGATTTATGAATACTCATTTCATCAAAACACTCAGAACTTCTGTTCTCTCTGGAAACAGGTACATACCCTTTCTTAAAAGCTGATCAGCTGGCAGAACTCCCCTCCTTCTTAATGTTTTGTGATTGGCTGTATAAGGTAACAATCACATTTAAACAGCCAAACACGAAGCAATGCAATTGTAACAAACTCTGTCAGTTGGTTTCTGAGATGGCGATCAAGAGACAACATGTACTTGTTTAATGAGAAAACCTGCAGCAAGTGAAAGCTCAATGAGAATTGGGGGAGGGGGAACTATTGTTGTCTTCTAGTATTTATTAATGTAAATGTTTTTGTTTTTTGTTTTCAGGAAAGCGTAGATCTTGGGGAGATCATGTACTCGCTTTGCTACTTACCTACCGCTGGCAGAATGACACTTACAGTTATCAAGTGCCGGAATCTGAAGGCAATGGATATCACGGGTTCGTCCGGTATGTATATATGTAATATGTATATAAGTACGGATCATGCTGAACTCTCGCATTCTCTGAGACAAGAAACAAAAATAAAGAAATTAAATTATCAGGTCACCCAAAGGTGACATTTCAGTTATAGGTAGAGCCTGGTGTGCCAGTCCCTGGCATCTTATATTGTATGTCCCGTATACTCTAACAGTGAGACCTCTCTGCTGTAATTCCTGACTCTGCTGCTGTCTACCCGGGAGTTTTTGGTGTCCCCACCTTTGTGTTTTCCAGCTCCTCCTGCTACGTTCCCCATAATATTAAATCAATAAAATAAATCCAGCTGGGATGGGGGAACCTCATAATGGGCTCAACAAGTGTGCAAAACCAGGAACTCAGTATAGGAATGGTGGGAAACCCCTCATAATGGGCACAACAAGTGTGCAGAACCGGGAACTCAGTACAGGGATAGTGGGAGACCCTCATAATGGGCACAGCAGGTGTACAGATCCCAAAACTCAGCATAAGGTAGGGTTGAGGCCTGGTTTAATGGGCGTGGAAAACAGCGGGGTGGACAGGGCTATTGGTGGAGGTGGTGAGGTTAGATGTGGGGGTGGGTTTAAGAGTTGGGTGGGCAGGGTTAGGAGTGGGGTGGGTGGAGTTAGAAGTGGGGTGCACAGGGTTTGAAGTGTGGGTGGGTGGAGTTAGGAGTGGGGTGGGCAAGGTTAGAAGTGTATGTGGATGGGGTTAAGAGTTGGTGGGTGGGTAGCTGGGGTTATGATTGGGGGTGAGCAGGGTTAGAACTGGGGGTTAATGGGGTTAAGAGTTGGATGGACAGGGTTAGGAGTGGGATGGGCAGAGTTATCAGTTGAGGTGTGTGGGGCTGAGCAGGGTTAGGATTGGGGGTGAACGGGGTTAGAAGCTGGGTGGACAGGGTTAGGAGCTAGGTGGGCAGAGTTAAGGGTGTGGGTGGGCGGGGTTAGGAGCAGAAGCTGGGACTACGTCTGTCCTTATTCCTGCACATACATCATTTCTAGTCATTGACTTGATGGACGGTTTGAGTTTCACCAGTCCTGGCGCATGTATCACTGCCGGCCATGTACATCAGAGCTTGGCCGCCCAGTTAGTTTGTCCCTTGACAGGTTTCCTTTAAACATGAACAAAGTTCACCTTTTCTAACAGCAAACCAATATAAGTGAAAAGTGAGCAGACGGAAAGATAACAAGAAATGGGGAACTTATCGGCGGCGGCTCAGCCCAAGATGGACAATAGATTTCTGATTACATAATACTGCTGTATCCAATTATCGTCTCTGCCGCAAGAAGAATAATGACTTAAATCATTCTGAAAAGGTCCGGGCCAGCAAGAACAATTTACGTAATCAATGATACAGGTAATTACAGAGGATTGGGGACGGGAGAACCTGGAGACTTGCTATCAGCGAGGATGGCGGCGTGCACCGCAGGGTAATTGAACGTGGGTTCTAGAAATAAAAACACTCCGTTCTTCAGATCTGACCTAAGAGAGAGAGAAAAAAAAGATGTAGTGGAACTTTTTGACTTTTTGTTCTGTCATCAAAATCAGTACAAAGGCAACAAGACTTAAAATTGTCACATCTAGACTAAAAATAGAGCTGAATTGTGTGAGCTCTTTTACCTAACAAATGAGTCCTGAGATGACCCAAACTTTCGATGCTGCAGTTAATCAGTAGAGCCAGGTCACCTCCCCACCAGTGACGTCCGGTACCTCTTGTTCCAGGTGAGGCATTCCCCAGCCTCGCCCCCAGCACGTCACCCCCTCCGGACAAAGCACCGCCCCCCGTCGGATGAAGCACCGCCCCCAACCCGTCCTGAAGCTAGTGGAAGGGAAGAGCCTCCCTGTCCCTCACTTGCTCCTCACTGCTGAGGCGCTCCGTCCATGACAGGTTACACAGTGGGGAGGATTTCCCTTCTGTGCAACCTGTTAGATGCCGATCTGAATGGAGAAAAAGCTGTCAGCTGTCAGACATGAAGCTGACAACTTTTTTCCTCCATAATTCTAGGTGAGGCTTCCCTGACCTCACGTCCCTGCTCACGAAACTGATACCAACTCAGTTTGAGGTATTTATACTAGCTGCATTTAAAATTTTTATTACTGATTAGTTTTACCTAGAGTTCTGTTTTAATGGGTTACTGTCAGGAAAAATATGAATGATGAAACTGCCAAAAACCTATGCGGCTGTAATCCTCGTCCTTGCTTCACTAGTGAGCCAGATATATGAACAAGCACGCATTCAGTGAATAAATTATTGCAGCTGCTTTTGCAGACTTTAACTTTTATCCTTCTGGCTCCAACAAGTAAAAGTGAAACTGTCGCAGAGAAACATAAGATCCCCTGCCAGAGAGGGCTGTGCTGGACTGGAATACAAATCCTTTATATGTATTTTATCTGTACAGTTAGCTTTTTGCCTGCAGTTCAGCTTTTATTGATATGAAAGTAGAACTTGACCAATGTGTCTTTTTTGCTTCGTATTTGATAGTTGCATTCCAGACACATGACAGATATTATTTTCACTTCTCAGACCCCTATGTGAAAGTTTCCCTCATGTGCGAAGGACGGAGACTGAAGAAACGGAAAACCACCACGAAAAGGAACACATTAAACCCCGTCTACAATGAGGCCATCATCTTCGACATCCCTCCGGAGAACATGGACCAGGTCAGCCTCTCTATAGCCGTCATGGACTACGACAGGTAAGTGTTCCGGCCTCTGAGTCTGACCTCTGATCCTGTCCTGAGAGAGATACAGAAGCTACAGAAGATTCGTCTTCAATGTATCTTTCATATGTTAATTGCTCTATAATACTAAAACGTTTTGTAACCTAACTATAATAATATTAATAATATTGTGCATGCTGATCAATATCAACATGAAATATATGGGTTAATATCAATAGCTCACTACAATATGGGTGATCTGGTGAATGAGTAGGCAGCCTCTACAATCACGGTATCCTTGGCTTGACAGAGAACACACTAGATATAAAAATTGAAGAGCCACACCATTTAAAATAGTCCAGGTACAACTTAATTCCATTAGGGTCAGGGGACATTTAAGTAGAGTAGCCAATGTGTTTCTGAGGTACAAAACACACCCCCTTCATCAGGGCTTAATTAGACAAATCATGCATGTGGACTACAATCCCTGCAGCTTGAAAGTTGTATTGAGTTGTGATGAGAGCACTTCAGGCGAATTCGGCAGCAGAAATGCTATTACAGAGACCTAGAGCTGAGCAATATAGGATTACGTGTGATCTCTTACTTCCTGCTGTGCCTTTGAGACAACAAGTGTAGGGGCAGCTCCCAGACACAACACAGACTCCATTACTCTATTACTAAAAGCAAAAAAAAAAAAAAAAGCTTTGGCTTTGCATACACTTTATAGAAAAAAGCAACAGAGCAGTTGTGTCTACAATTTTAGCATAACATTGCACCAAGGTTATGTTTGAAATCGAATACACTATAAAAAGATAACAGCTCCGGGAATCCTTTTGTTTTCTAAACACTCTAAACTGAATTATGAGAGTATATAATTAGGGTAATGAACGCCTTCTGCAGGTAAACTGCACCTTTGCACAGGCTATGGACATGAAAAACCTTTTTACACTCTTAAGGAGTAAACAAGCTTTTTAAAACAAGTAAATGAGCTTTACAAAAACAAAAAGCCATTCCTGACCCGTCTAGCTCATTTTAATGAGAAGTTATTCACTCTCAAAGATCCTCAAAAATCACTACAAAGACTCTAAAGAATGTTTCTGCCATTATTATTATTGGGGTGGCAGCCAGCCAAGATCTACTCTGATAGATAATGCTGTGCCTTTGTTATAAACTTTAAAAATGAATTGCTCCACAATGCTTATAGCTTCTTAGGCGAATTAAGCCATTTGAACCACCCCACCCCCTTTCCGAAGTCTAGAAAAACTCCCATAGTTGGCATTCTCCTATCCTGCTTTGTTGCTGGAAAGCTCCTGATTTTGCAGGCTTTCCTCCAACAACACAGGAGTGAGTGCTCTCCCTCGTTCAAAACCCTGTGTACAGTATATGCAGTGTGCTTTCTCTACCTCTGTTGCAGATAAGCTCACCCCCTGCTGCTTTGGTCAGGCTTTGGGGGATAGGGGGGTTTAGCTAATGGCGTACATCTTATACTAATCAACAGTTTTCAAAGCTGCACAGCTTTTTTTTTCTACTGGGGCTACTTGAATGCATAGGCTATTTTCTTGATAAGGTGAATTTAGCCTTTAAAGTGCTTTTAGTGCTTGTTCAGGATATATAAATACTTTAGTTTCATTATCTTGTCACAGGCTCACTTTCTAAAACTGCTGCAATATATAGCTGATTGTTTAACAGTACTGATCACACAACCTCCAATGGACATAAGCAGCTGTGCTACTAAACAGAGATGCTGGTGATGGTAAACTTTACAATACATACTAAGCATCTCAGCCTACAGCACTGTGTATAAAAGTGTTAGGTCCCTTGACTAATGATTACAGGATGTCTAAGAAACCCTCATTCATGTTAGCAGCAATGCAAAATTCCTCTGCAGAAGCCGCTCCTTGCTGCACTGGCCACAGAACGTACTGAATCTGGTTACAGTTGAAGACAAATCTTAAATGGTAAATTGAATTGACTTCCTGTCCATAACACATTGCAGTGTTCACTAGGTAGTCTTTAGCATTTTGCTGATTAGATTTGCCCTTTAATTTAATATAATTTAAATAATCTTCTGCATTGTACTTCTGCTTGCCAGATAATTGATTGAAAGCCCTAACTGAGTGATCTTCTTTTCCCAGGGTGGGCCACAACGAGGTGATTGGAGTCTGCAGAACTGGCATTGATGCTGAAGGACTTGGCAGGGACCACTGGAATGAGATGCTAGCTTATCCCAGAAAACCGATCACACACTGGCATGCCCTAACCGAGGTAAACCCCTCTCACTTCCCACTGCGCACATATATGCCAGCATTGCAGGTGGGCTGGTTCACACCTGCGCGTTTTACAGTGCGTTCCTACGCGCTGTAAAACGCTCAACATGTGAAAACCAATGATTGCCTATGGGCATGGTTCTCACCTGGGCGTTTTACAGCGCGTAGGAGCGTGCAACAAAACGCCCTACGCCCAAAGAAGTACAGGAGCTTCTTTGGGGCGTTTTGCCGCATGTTTCCATTGGTATTCCCGAGTGTGGATCGGGGTTAACAAAGCGGTAACCCCGAACCACACTCGGGAATATAGCCTACAGGTCTTACCTTGTCCGCGATCCCCGCTGTGTCCTCCAGCGGCTGCCGACTTCCGGGTTCTGTCCCTTGCGAGCGGCAGCTCCTGGCTGTGTCCCTTGCAAAATGCTTTTGGCAATCCAAACCACCAAAATAACACTGAAACTTGCATTCACTGAAATCTGGATTCAGATTTGGCCATTTGAGTCTTTTGAAATTCTGTCCAAATTTAATGACATCCGAAATTCAGGACCAGCTCTGATTTTACACTGTCCCTATTAACTGGTTTAACCAACCATATTCTCGCTTCTCTCCTCCCACTATATTCTTGAATAAGGGTTTGCTCATGATGGGTCATAAGTAGGTCCTCCAAGTTCTATGGGTAATCTAGGGATGAAAATATTAAACTATGACTATTGGGTTAGAAACATTATACTATAAATGTTAAAGGAACAGCAGAAATGTGTCAGTTAATGGAATCTCTTCTCTTTTGGAATGCAGCTGCCAGGTCGGGCGACCAGCTTTGACAGTCAAGGTTCATGCTCTTCACCGAAGCCTCCTCTGACACCGTAAAAAGCCACCTGCGTGGGTCTTTTTTCACCTGTAACCGCAGCAAATGCTTACCTATGATGTGAGTGTCCTTATCACAGTCTGTACAGCAGCCAATCAGAAAATGGTGTGACAACGCTCACTTGGTTTATGCAGCATCCTAGACGCACAAGCAGAAGATGGCCCTGAGGCTCACACAAGAGGCCTACCCCACACCTTGTGAAGGGTCCACCCAGAAGCGTGATCTATAACACAGACGCACTCAGGAGTAACATTCTATGTAATCTTATAAATACACAGGTGCCACCAAACTGGGGAGGGGAGAGGGAGGCCTGACAATGAAGCCGGGTGACGGGTCTTGGGCTATACCCTACCTGACCTCTTATACAACTCTTCCCAAATCTCATGGGGCTTACATTGAACCAGCAGTTTAACAGCAGCGAATGAGTTACACAAAAAAAAGTTATATAAAAACATATGCAGAGTAATTATGCCTAAAAAAAAAAAAGAATAGCGGTCTTACAAAGCAAAACATTTAAATATTTATATTGCTATTTGCATATTTTTGTAAATTTCCATTTGGTGTTTCAATATACAAGGGCTGGGCTGTAGATAAGTATTTATTTGGTGTTCTTATTGGACAACTCCCTTTCGAATGTCTGTATTTTGGGTATTTAAAAAAAAAAAGAAAATAGTTTTCCTGCTGTCAAAATTGTTTATATACAGCTAATGAAATAGAATGATCAGCTTTACCTCAAGGGTAGATGATTGTTATTTTACATTTAAATGCTCTATATTATTAAAGCTGAACTCCAGGCAAACAGCTAAATACAGAGGTGAAATGCGAGTTACATACCGGGTGCTCTTAATTCTGTTCAGCCAGCTTTGTTAACAAGGCACCCCAGGCTTTCAACACAGTCAGTGACCTCAGTTTTGGTGTACTGCAGTTAAGCAACACAGATTATTCACGGACACAGTTCCCAGCTTGTGAAGGAACACCACCGCACTGAAGTTACCACTTTACTCTCTCCTCCACTCAACAAGCTGCCAGTGTTAAATTCAGGACACTGTGCAGTGCAGTAGAGTCTTGCTGGCTCATATGCCTGCCTCTCCCATTCCCAGTCTTGCTGTTCAATGGTTTAGATGAAGCTAACATAAAAAAGGAACTTAGATATCCATACTAGCTGTATTTACAACTAAATGCCTGGAGTTCTCCTTTACGGAGAATAGGTACAGTAAATGCTAAGACAAGCAAAATGTGTCTGATATTAATTTACATAGATATGCAAGTTATGATATCAGGAAAAAAAAAGATAATAGCAAAATAACAAATTCCAGAGCAGAGGACATTAGAGGAGACTTGAGATAATTGCCCACAGCAACCAACCAGGTTACAGCCTTGAAAGCCTTGGTTCTCAACCATGTTCAGTGGGTTGCCGCGTGCCTTGCACTCTTCTAGGTGAGAGGCTTCTCAGTCTCCCCCTGCCGCAGTTCTCGCACTGAGCAGCCATTCAGAAAATGCTGCCTGGCACTGAGTACCTGGGTGGGCTGGAGCTATGGGCGCGAGGGAGCTCCATCCAATACGTGCATTGCTTACAGCTCCCTCGCATGTCCTATAGAGGTGCCTGGATTGGAGTGACGTCACATTCTGGCTCCCGGCACCTCTACAGTGAACGCAAGGAATGCACATATGGATGGAGCTCCATCACAGCACAGCAGCGCAGACTGGACCCCAGGCTGAGCATCCACTCCAGTTCTAGTAAGGTAGGGAGACTGGGTGGATCTTAAAAAAAAGAGAGATTGTGTCTGTGGTTGTGTGTCTGTCAGTGTTATTGAGGGTCCGTTCACACTAGTACAGTGCGTTCTGGTGTGGGAGGTGCGTTGCATTGCCATTTATCTGAATGGTACCACAAACGCACCTCCCGCCCACAGTTCAATTGCCCGCACCGGAACGCGCGGCACCGCAATGTCATGTATTCCATTGCAGTGCGACTTGGGTTGCAACTTAATGACTAAGGACAAATGTGGGTCCTGAGGTTACACAGGTTGAGAACCACTGCTTTAAAGGGCAGGGGAAATTTGATTGGTCACCATGGGCAAGGGCTCCAGTTTCTTGTAGTTTTTGTTCATCAAATACTTTATATATGTACGTGTGTGTGTGTGTGTGTGTAAAGGGGTTTGATTCTTCTTCCTCTGTACTTGCTTATACATTTTATGTAGGTTTTGTTTAATCTAACTTTTTGTGTATAGGGAGCCCTCCTCCTTATCCAAACTAGGGAGTGGTGTACACTTTTTTGTTTTTAGTCTGGCGGTTGGGTGCTTGATGCCCAAACTGCCATTTTGAATTTCCCACCTATGTCGTCTTCCTATGATTAAAACGATGATGCATCACTTCTGAGTGATTAGCACTGATTCCTAAAAGCTGCAGAAGCCTTTACTGATTTTATGTCTGCACTATACAGAAGGGTGGTTGTCCTATGGCTGCAGGTGACACAGTGGGGCTGATTTACGAAGCCCAACACGCACACGCGCAGGCTGCGTGCGCGTTTTAACCCGCAAAAATGCATTTACCAAGCGAACACGCACATCATGGCGCGGTTTCACGCAGGCATGGCGCGTTTTTATGTATTTACTTGCGCGCGTGTCGTGTAATATGCGCCATCGGCTGCACGCCACTATAATAAAAAATTGCAAGTGCTAGAATCATATTTCTACTACTGCCATACATGTGCAAATCATACATATGATACATATGTTATTGCTATGCTTCTGTGCATACAAACATTCCACATAACACTTACAAACTGGTAAAAGACAGTATTCCAAAATAAGGTACTTACACACCAGTGCCGTGTTCGGATGTGCTCCAGGCAACTGCGCATGTGCATGAGCAAGTTCACACGTTTTTTGATCCTAGAAACACGACCACGCCAATCCTGCACGATTTCTTCGTAATTCTAGCAAACACGCGCACATGGCGGATAAATTTGAGCGGCGCGTTTTTCATCCATTCTGTCCTGTCCAGAGGTGTTTGTTTTTGGCAACTTATTTTCACCTGCCAGTTTTCATGTGTTCCTCATTCAACTTATGGAGAGACACTATTCATTTTTACACTAATTAATTAATACCCCAAAAACATGAGTGCATCACAGTTGATCAAAAAAAGGTTAGCTCATGCATTCACATTCCTGCATTCATCAACACAAGCAACACAACATGCAGCTAATTCACACAACATCAGCATACAATT
>NW_017306335.1:2613794-2615186 GCF_000935625.1 Nanorana parkeri
CAACTTTCTCAACATAAATCATACTATATATGAAGGTAAAAATGTGTGTGTGTATGAGTGTGTATATATATATATATATATATATATATATATATGCACATACACACACATTTTTTTAATTACATTTTAACACAAGAATGGGCATATTTAATAATAAAAATACAGATATAGGAAAAATGCTTCCCTGTTTCACCACACTCAATCAACCACTATCTAATCTATCCAATTAATATATATATATATATATATATATATATGCACATACACACACATTTTTTTAATTACATTTTAACACAAGAATGGGCATATTTAATAATAAAAATACAGATATAGGAAAAATGCTTCCCTGTTTCACCACACTCAATCAACCACTATCTAATCTATCCAATTTCTGGTTTGTGTTGTGCACCTGGTCATAACTAACCCTTCCCTTGTACATATGTGAATAGTTTTTCTTTTTTTTTTTACTGTCGCCCTTTAGCTGTGTGAGCTGTTATAGAAAATGGCCAGTGTTCCCAAAGCTAATATTTTATTTTTGGGTGGACTTTGTTGCATTGAGTTTCCCATTGGTTGCATGAATGGTTCTGGGACTACACATGCAAAATATCCCCATTGGGATTCTTTGATCCTACTAGAGTAGCTTATTTCTTCTTGCTACCAAAGACAGAGTTGAGAAAAAGGAAAAACAACAGGCAACATAAAACAGCCTCCCTCCACAAAGATAATGGGAGGTAGGCAGAGTTGGAAACTACAGTTGTAATGGCTGTGGTCTCTATATAAGAAGCCAATGGGAGATTCAACCTGCTCCCCTCCACCCTCAAGTTAAATTTGTGTTCTGGGTAGACTGGCCTTGAAATGATCACCTCATTTTGTCCTTATTTGTCTTTTTTTTGTTTGTTTTGTTTTACCTGTCAACTTGATACGTACCTGAAGCACTAAAATGCTAAATGAAAATGAGCGATACCTCTCTGGAAAAGTTGGAGGATTCATTTGTAACTTGTAAAGTTAGAAAAACAGGAATACTAAGTCTCATGGAGGTCTTTTAAATTGAGTCTTTTTTGGGCCATCTGCTGATCATCTCGGTTTATGTGCTAAGCCGCCTTTGATCTCTTATCATGTGGTCATATGGATCCAATGTTTTTGAGCTATCTTAAGAGGCTAGCCTCTGAGTAAGCCAAACAAAGAAAAATAGGTTGGTAATCTCTTACCAACCAGCCTTAGACTTTGCCCTGATACCCTGGCGGTAGAGGTCGCACTCTGCTTTAAAGCCCAGGGCCGGCCTTAGGGGTGTGCGAGCAGTGCGGCCGCACAGGGCGCCATGGCAACAAGGGCGCCGTGCGGCCGACACAGCTCGTCCTGGGGGCGGCTTCTCTCCCCCTCACCGCTGGGCGC
>NW_017306335.1:2615365-2633682 GCF_000935625.1 Nanorana parkeri
TTATATTTTACCAAAAATATGGGTGATAAATGGGTGTGGTTACTGGGGGTGTGGCCACTAAAGGGTGTGGCCACTGAGGGGTGTGGTCACTGAGGGGCGCTGTAAAGCTTTCTCGCACAGGGCGCCTAAAGGCCTAAGGCCGGCCCTGTTAAAGCCCATTCACACCAAGGCGGCTGCGGATCAGCGCGGTTTCCGTTCTGATTTCAAAAGGGAGGTTTTGGGAGTTTTTCATTTCGTTTCAGCGCTGAGCCACGCAATAGCATAAACGGTCCCCATAGCAATGCATGGGATCGTTCATGTCGGCGGATCCGCGTGGATTTCGCCGAACCTCCCCGGTGTCTGAACGGGGCCTTAAAGACCTATACATGAACAAAGGCTCATGGCTACCAGTTGTGTTTAAGGACATACTGGCAGGTACAACCACCTGTACAGACTCCCTGACTATCACAATGTAGTGCTCATTGAGTGACCAATCAACAGATCTGGAAGATGTAATCTAAGGAACAGGCAAGTTTTCTTGCAAGTCCTGTGCAAGCTTTGGGTACCAACACAGTAGCTAAGCAAAACTTAAAACAGTGACATTATGGCTTATAGACCTACTTTGTGGTTATAATCATAGGTTGCTTTTCTTGTACCTATGAGGTCACTTCAAACACCAACCACACCATCATGGACCAAGTGGTAGTGCTAGAAATATCCTCCATCCTTTGATATTCATTTCAGTTGTCAAACTGGTTCATTTTTACATTTTCATTCATGTACACTCAGTGAGTGTTAAAGGACATGAACAGTTTGACTAGCGTCATTCAATTCATAAAAAACAAATGTGTTGGAAGGTCTCAGGTTAAGATCTTAGCAACTTTGGATGCTCTGGCCAGAAAGGGGGCAGCAGGCACATCTGCCACCCCTCTACCACGTAACCCAATGAGATGCCGCCTTAGGCAACCACCTTATTAGATTGCCTTATTACAGGGATGGCCCTGCTAGGCTGATTTGGACTGCAAACATCTCCCCCTCGCCTTATCGCAAATACATATGGAAGGGGTGTTCTGTAAAACAGAAGATAGTGGAGAAAGGATAACAATGTATGAGATGTTACAAAGACGCTGGAATTCAGGATCAGTAGGTATTTCTCTGTACTCTCAGAAAATGTACTTAGCCCTTAAAAAGAAAACTAACACAGCCACCTCATCTAAGGACTGGTAAGGTGCAATATATTACATTTGTGTTCTGGGGTTTACATACACTTTAAAGGGACAGGATTACCATAAGCAGGTCAAGTTCTACCAACTATGACGGCTTTCAGCGTGCCTTACTGCTCAGCACTACTCATGGACAAGTGCATCCTCTGTTACTTAATTTATTTACTTTAACTTATTTTTCTCCAACACATAGTTCACCCACACCAGTTTCCTGCAGTGAATTAGGTTATTTGTTTAAAACAGAAAGGTTGGGTTAGGGGTGGGTGTAGGGGGCATCGAGTGATATTTTTGCAGCTGCTGACCTTCCGTTTTAATAGCACTTTCAAGACAGTACATTAGAGCTAGCGCCTATTATAATGTTGTTGAAAGAGCCAATTAGTACAAGGACAGTCTGTTGCTATGACACAGACCTCTCAGTCTCTGCACAGTTTGTCATGTTGTTGCAGTACATACATTAGTACATGAGACGTCTGTGTTACCAAAGGCAAATTCACAGGTGAGCAATATGCACTAAGACTGGGCCGGGACAATGGCGCTCGCTTGCTCAGCCAGTCTCAACCACTCAGGCTTGGGGCACATTTGTGTTAAGTGGATAATCTCTGGGATACAACTTTGTCTGGATAAGCGATGAACAGTTAAAGTGTATGTGAACTCAATGGGCTATGCCAGCCCTATATTAGTAACCAAAACCACCTATTTTATTTAAAGTATCCAAAACTAAAACAAAACGTTTTGGCTTCAGTTTTAGAGTAAGGGGGGGGTTATAACCCCTTGTCAGCTTTTTTTGCCATTTGTGTCCCATTGGGGAGATTTTCCTTCACTTCCCATCCCACAGAAACAAGAGGAAGTGAAAGAAATCCCTCCAAAGAGAAGAAAATCCCTGATGGTTAGCAGGATCACCAGAACTAGTACCACTACTGGAAGATTTCCCATCCAGGGCCATCACTTTCACCCAGAGTATAGCTGGGTAAATGCCCTTCACATGGCATTTCCAGCACTAGATAGGAATTTCCTATGCTCCTAGGCTCCATCTAGTGGGAGTAATGCCATGCGAACATCATACGCCCAGCTGTACACTGGCCTGAAGATTTGTACATCAGCGCCATAGTTCATTCCTAGTGTTTAAAAGCTGTATAAATAGGTAGGAAGTTTGACAGTAAAATATAACATAAAATGTGCTAAAATGTATTTTGGGATTACATCCAAGATGGACATTCCGATTAAAGTGTAGCTGCTTTTCACTTAAAGAAAAACTCCAGACAAACAGCTTTTAGACTTGTTAATGAAATCTATCCTCCAGCCAGAACCTGGGCTTCAGCATCCAAATTCAGAAGTCACAAAAAAGGAATAATCAAACAAATAAAATATTTGCAACAAAATACTTATATTTAGGTCAGGTTCCCACTTGCGTTATCCGTGGCTGCGCAGCAATCGTGCACGAAACTGCGCGGATTGCCATGCGGTCACGGAGTTGCACACCACCGCTGAACTCACTGGGGGTGCCATCATTTTCTAATGGCACCCCAGTCGCACGGGCGGATTGCACTATTTCCCGCTAAAAAAGCTGTGCGTCATGTGTCACAAAAAAAAGTACATGTACCTTTTTTCAGCGATTTCCGTGTGGATGTAACCCCATTGAAATCAATGGGGCCGCACTGCAAGCACTGTGTGCAACTGCACGCGATTGCGCGGTCCCTAAACACGTGTCCTGGATCGCCCAGGTCTGCACCAGCCCTCAAATCCCAATTCCTGCTTCTGCTTCAGGACACCAAATCACACACCCCTCCTTCCTTTAGAGGCCTCCTGTGTAATGTAAGTTACACTTTCTTTTTAAATATGTCATCCTGAAGTCTTTAGGTCGGTCGTGACACACAGGGGGCTCCTCTTCCTCTTTACATCTCTGATCTGATCAGTCTTTGATGATGCAGAGAGTGTCAGCGCTACTTCATTACGCTGTGAGCCATGATGATGCCCTCTAAGGGGCAGGTCCATGACACCATGCACTCACATCCTGTCCATGGTCTTCTGGGTTGAATAATGGTGGCCGTCATTCATCTCAGAAGACCGAGTACATCTAGTGGTGGAGAAGAGGTTCTGTGGGTTATAGCTCCTGGAGAAGAAGTGAGTATTGCAGCCCCTGAGATAAATTTTTTAAATTTTACAACCCAGTTTTGAAAAGAAAGGGGGTCAAAGTTAGGCGCTATATCTTTAGAATATATAAAAATGAAATATTTCTCAAATACCAAGGTAGAGATGGATATTTACAAAGAAGGTTACTTACAGAATAACCTACCTGCAAAGCATTTATTTTTTTAAGTGAAAGCTGCCATTTTTTTTTCGAAATTGGCCCACCTGACCTTGATCAATAAATGTTTCTTTTAACTCATCAATGTAACTGTATGACCTAATTTAAATAATATGTAAGCATTACATGCTTTAATAGGCAGATAGCCATCTAGGCAGATTTTCATACTCTTGCTGTCCTTTGAGAGCTTAACTGGGATTATTACAGCTCCAGCCAAATCAGATTTGCACCCTGATAAAGTTAACTATAGACACATGGCTGTTTGCATATTGCATTAAGAAATAAAGCTTACTTACCAGGTTAGTTCAGCATTGACTGGCATGAATAAGCAGAGGGCATGAATATTGTAGGGGTGGCAGGGAAGTTATCTTGCATATAACATGAGAAAATATTTATTCTGTGTCCCTCTACCCATTCCCCATTGGCATAGTTCTTTCTGTACAAGCTGCCAGACACTTCATCAAGGACATTTGCCCCGCAGATCATCTAATCATGAAGGTTGCTGGTTTCATCAGTTTTTTTTTTTTTATTTCTGTCACAAAAGTTGAAGTTCTATAACATTCATACCTATCTTTAGCTACTAAAAGGTATTCATTCATTTAACCATCCATACATCCAATCCTAATTCTGAGGATTTAGTTCAGTTTTCAGATCTTAATCCTGGAGGACCCAGAACAGACAATCCAAAATCAGCTACAGTCAGTTCTGTTCATGTTCTGGACATGTTAGGGAAATACTGATTAGCTTATTCATATAACATCCTATCTCCAGCAGTGATATTGAATTTGGAGTCATTACGACTCCTTTTTTATCGACTTTTATGCTGTAATGCCAATTTGGGGAAACTCTGCTATGTTTCTAATGTTTGAAAGTTGCAAGGAACCCTTGATTATTAATTGTCACCCATGGGGCAAGTTCTGTACAGCTTAATAAGCAAATATTATATAAATACAAGAGTCCTGTGTATTCTTACCTGAATCTTGGTGTCCTTTGTGTGTTTCTTCCAGATCTGTGTAGCAATCCAGTGTGAAATGTTTCCTCTGTGGCAGAGCTTCCTGTAATAAAGATCAGTCACTGCTGCTCTACCACCTTATGCAGGGTGACTGGTCTTGTCTTCGCCCCTCCTGTAGTTTTCTGCAGGCAGCCTGTAGTGGGTGGGGCCTTCAGGGTCCCTCCCACAGCTCTGCTCTTTGCACAGACAGCATAGTGATGATATCACTGCTACATTTACAAGGTCATATCTGGGTTTGAAAAGGCATTTGGTGCACATAAAGTGGATTTATATATTTTGTGTCTGTTGATGTATATGTTTCAATGAAACTTTTTATGTCTGGAGTTCAGCTTTAAAATGTGGATGTGGTTACTATTTCTGGGTGGGGTTAGTGTTCTTGAGTGTGGGGTTTAAGTAGGCCAGGGAGGCTTTTTTTGCCCTGGCAATTTTGACAATTATGGAAATACACCTTCAATTACTTGAAAATCCTCCACAAATGTAAGTGCATTTTTTACTATTCCTACAAATAGTGCCAAAAAACTGACATCTGAAATGGTTGTTCAAGATATCTATTTGATAAAGATTTTTTTATCCAGCAAAGCAAAAAAATAAAAAATAAAAATAAAACCTAAAAATACTATACTTAGATGTTAAAATACAAAGAGGATTCAGCAGTTCTGTATTCCTGCCCACGACACTTTATGCGAATGTAACTTTGTGCAGCACTTTTATCTGAGAGTGCTTTAAAAACAAAACCACAATACATTGTAGTAGCAATATCTCAAGACTGTTATTAATTCCATGACTAACAGTGGAATTTACCAATACAAGTTTTACCTTAAATAGCTTGACGTATAAATGAAATATGATGTTTGCTGCAAGGCAATTTTATTGACAAAACAAGCACAATTTCTATTTCTAATCTTCCTTTCGGTATCTGTAGATTTTTATGTTGCTATCAGGCATATGGAATATATGCTTTGAGCTGAACGTATTTTGCTAAAAAAAAAAATGTAAACAGTGTGCCTTGGTTTGAGCTGTAATTGTACCATATTTTACAATATGTTTGCAAAGCAGAGAAACTCATTAGCAGATGCTGATTACTATATAATTATAAGATGGCTTAACTCAATCTTAAAGAAACTTAGACAATTAATATAAAGAAAAATGAAACATTCAAAAGTGAAACATTCAAAATTCTAGAAAACTCTGAAATTGCCTGTTACAAAATTGTGAATGCATGCATGCTTGCAAATCTGTGTTACAATTTCTTTTTACATATTTCATATTTCCCATATTCTGTCTTACCTTATCTGTAAGTTTAAATTAGAGGTAGGTGATGTAATCTTCTGATGTAATCAGTCCCTCAAAGAAAGTTCAGTGTAGGTTTTTTTTTTCATTCTTTGTTCTGCATCAGGAAAGATCTATTCCCACCCTAATCTGCCCTCTGTCCTGATCTTTTATCAGCCACTTGTTGTTAATCTATTGCTTTTTACTAAATTCATCTGTCTATCAGCTAAAAAGGAGAGCAGAGGGCAGGACTGGAAAAGGACACATCATTCTGAGCAGTGTTGGTCTCTGCCCCTTATGCATATAGAGGTAGGGATGCACCGATACTTTTCTAGTACCAATGCCGATACTTGGCATTTTCACAAGAACTACCAGGGTTGCAGCGGTTGCAGCTGGGACCTGGCTCTGGTGCTCCACCACTGTCCTGAAATCATTAGTCGATATTGTTTTAGAAAAACTGTCACATGACAATAAGCAAAAATGTATCAGTACTCGTACTTGTAAGTACTTGGGCAAGTACCAGTACTCGTACTCGCAAAACTGGTATCGGTGCATCCTTTTATATTTATAAAAACAAAATCATACCTTAAAACAGATATGTACAAATCCCAGGAGCTCCGTGTGCTCCTTACAAATGACAGCTGCCTCCTAACTTTTGAATTTTTCTCTAGTCTAGTCTTGGAGCTCGAAAAGTATCGGTACATGTAATGGTACTAGTACCGGGTACTGTACTTGGTATCGGTGCATCCCTATATAGAGGTATAATGATACACTAAGAGGGAGGTGAGGAAAGCCTATGACCTCTGAGCTGTGCAGCTAGCAGAGCTGAAGCCAAGAGATCATAGAGAATCCCAGGTCCTGCACTGTGCCTGTAGAGAACCTGGGAAACCTAGTTCTGTAAGTACGCATGCATGGACAATTTTGTAACTTTAGATAAAATTTAAATTTTGAACTTTTAATTTTAGCTCTGCTTTTGTTATTTTCAAGGAAGATATTTTTTTATTGTGCCCAGCTGTCTTTATATATCCTTTACTTATCCTGAAATGGTTGATTACAGTCAGCTGCACTTAGGTGTTCTGTTAAAATAAATACAATGTCAGACCAATCGAACAATGTACTCTTATAGGAACCTTTGCATTTGTAAATATCGTTGCTAGTGGGTTTTCTTGTGTAAAACTAGACTTGTGAGTCCATTGCTGTAACTGCTTTTAAGTTATAAAAATCAAGTATGTTGCTTGCTCAACCCCTCAACTTTTACAAATGTCTTTAAAGCGACTGCACTTTGATGGTAAAATACTCAGAGTAGAATATGTATTTTTTGTTTAACACATGTGGTTCACCCCTTTAAGTAACAATAGTTGTGAAGATTTCAAAGAAATATCCAGAAATCTAAAAAAATTACTAAAGCTGTCTAGTAGGGATGAGCGGAGTGAATAGGCGAAATGTGTTCGAAAAAAGTTCTACTCTTTTTGTTTTCTTTATTTAAAGGATTTTTCTATTGCTTTGTTTGGGGTGTAATTAAGGTACTTTTATTTATTTAAATTATTTGTAGTGTTCTTTGTATTTGTGTTTTCCGTCTTTTGTGTGTTTGATTATTGTTTTTGTACTGTCACTTTAATAGTTTAATAATAATAATGACAATAATGAGGTTAATGGGGGGCATCTAATTTAAGTAAGGTAAACACAGGTAGATTTTCGCACATACATTTGTACGAAAAATCTAATTGGAATGAGAATCAGAGGCTTGGCGATTGTCGTTCCCAATTTGGTTTGATTTTCGTTTTTATTTAATTTTTGATTTTGGAATGAATAGAGTTTTCTAAATGAACATCACATTCACAGTTAGAATTTGGTTTGATTAACAACATTTTCCATCGTGCTTCTTTGTATTTTTTCGTTACTGTGGTTGAAATCGAACATTGATTTCACCCCATCAACGATTAGAAAATGAAACGAACGTTCCAAAATCGATTTTGTTCATTCGAAATCTTACCGCGTATCCCCTGCTTTAGATTTGGGCAGCGTTTTGATGCCACAAGAATTGGAATATGTTTACTTAACAAAAGTAACAAAGTAGAATATCAGTTATTATGTGATGAAAGCCTGTGAAAGATTGTAACAAAAGTACCCGCTCAAATGTGGTCCAAGCAGTGGCGTCACAAGGGGGGTGCAGCCCGCACCCGGGTGTCACAATTGGAGGGGTGACACCAAAATGACTGACAGTTATTTTGGTGTCACCCCCCCCCTCTTAAAAGTCCATGACCGAACGCCCGACAGTAGCAGGAGAGAGGAGGGGACCCGGCGGCATCCCTTATCCCGCCGGGTGGCTGCCCCTTCCTCTCTCTGCCGGCGTGCATCAATAAGATGGCCGCCGGGAAGACATCAGAAGATCGCCGTGCGTGCGCGATGACGTAATTGCGCAATTGCGTGTTGACGTCACGCGCAGAGGCGTCTCAATGGGGTGACACTCGGTTACCGCTCCGGGTGTCACCCAGCCTCGGGACGCCCCTGGGTCTAAGCATGAACAATTTGTTATAATAAGCACAGTTATAATGAATGATTGAAAGGCTTGATTCACTGGAGAAACGCTGACAGTCCAAGCCTTGCAGCTCTGGTTTATGAGAGTGAAGTGCTCAAACAGCTGAAAAAGAAAACAGAAACATTTAAAGCACTGCCATTTTGCAGAGATTCCTTTTATCAAATGGTCAAACATAGAACCATTTGATAAATAGTTTGATAAAAGAATAGCTTACACCAAACGGTCGTCTCTTCTTATTTCTGCTATTGGCCATCTAAACTGGAGCAGGTAAATTCTGGAGCAGATTTGCACTGCAACCAATTAGCTTCTCTGTCTCATTTTCAAATCTTTGCCCGAGCAAACTGAAGAGAGATGCTGATTGGTTGCCCTGGGCTCCACATTCTGTCTGCTACAGTTTTAATAAATTCCCCCCTAGGTGTTGTAACGGCACCAGCACACATTTAGTCTGGTCGCAAATTTCCTTCTAACCTGAGCACATACCACTGGCTCCACCAGCCGCAGGTCATGTGAGTATTACTGTTAAGAATGCATTTTAGGGAACATACTCTTCCTCAGCCTGGCAAAGGAGCCTTTATTTTATTTAAAGCTCCACTAAACTTCAGAGTTAAATCGTAAAAATGCATTCAAGTGCCCTAACTATTAACAATATTGTACTTTATTTGTGTATCACTCGGCTGTAGATCCTCAAATCATCTCTGAATTGGTGCTGACACTGTCCTTCCTTCTGGAGGGTGACTACTTTTGTTCCCCATGGTCCCCGTGTGTGTTGTAAAGTAGTCACCGCTCCAAGCTCGCTCCTGTGATGGACTACAATCTCAATAAAAATTGAGATTGTCGGTCCTATGTGCAGGATCTTGACCTTATTTTTTCTATAAGCCCCCCTCCTCGCCATTGCAGCTACTTAGGGCAAAGGACAGCTGTTGCATGCCTGAAGAAAAAGCTTTAATAACATCCTAGAGCTGCAGTGCTCTTTCACACGGGCTGCACCTGCCCAGTGAGCCCTCGTAGACATGTATATAGATGCCCTGAAGCTCCTCCAGTCTGTCCATCTGAGGTTAGTACGCATATAGGGTGCAGGGGGTTATGGGATAGTAGAAATCAGGAGGGCAAAATCTGGTGGTTTATGCTACCTTTATTTAAAGTACTCTTATCATATAAAGCGCACCCCAGCTGCCTTTATTCAACATATAAACAAAGCCCACCAATGTCTCACTGCAAAAAAAGTTGAACTACTAACGGTGACTAAGAACTGGGGCACCAGTGTTTACCTTTTTTTTAATGGAAAAGGAATCCTGTAAATAAAGCCATTAACACTTCTTACCTAGACACAGCTTTCCAGAATTATCGTTGTATCTGTGTGATCAAGGATTCACCTAGTGAGAAGTTTTAAAAAGTTAAAACTTTGTTGGGCTGCATGGTGTATAACGTTTTAATTACTTTGGGATATGTTTCCCCATCCAATATATAAAATGCAATAATACTGAATAATTACCATGAAGGTAACATGCCAAGGATCTTTAATTAACTCTCCACATCTAGCAGTTGACATAGCTTCTTAAGGATCAAGCACATAATTGGGTTTAGTGAATCATAAGCAATGTGATATGCCTGGATTATTATTAAAAGTGACACTTTAATAAAAGAACAATGAATGAAATAAATAATTATCTGTAGGACAACAGCAAACCAGCAGTGTCAATTTCAATACACTCTTTACAGTGCAGACTGAGCTTGATTGCTTTTATACATCCATTGGGTGACCAAAAACAGTTCAGCAGTTGTGTTTGTAGCCAGTTATAAGTATAAATTGCTGCATTTAGGATCACCAAAACCCTATCCGGATTCACTCTACTGGAGATCCTCCACAATCCAGCACCATGATCTATTTTGAATGGCAGATTATTCATAGATCCACTGGCATTGAAGTAACCTGAAGGCATTGAAGGCACCTGAAACAGAAGTCCTTCGAAGCATGGGTTCTCAGTGAGTGAATGGACTAATAGAAGTTTTCCTAAGACATAGAAATGTCTTGTCACATGGCCTTGAAGGCGCGCTGAATCATAAATGCTCATAAAAGGCCATAATATGGTCCGGATAAAGGCAATTATTTTATGATGGCACAGCGCACCAGCAAGAACAGGCAGGATTAAGCGCAGGCTCTCCCAAAATGAAAAGTAAATGGTAAAGGACCCAAAATATCCACTCACAGTTTCACTTGAGCTGACTGATTTGTTCTGTAGACCAGTCTACAGTCTGCTGATCCACCCAATCCAGTATGAATCATCTTTCAAGCTAGCCTATCCACTTATCACTCTTTGTGGTGATTGGTAGATTATTAAGCCATGTAGAGGCTAATTTGAAGCAAAATGTCTGTGTGACCTACCATGTGTGTGCAGCATCTATACATTGGCAGCTCAAAGTGAAGGTCACAGCAAACGTTGGTGCTCTGGTGATGCTGATCCCTGCTCTCGTTAAAATATCTGCCTGTCTGTGGCCATCTGCTACTGGCCAACCATGCCAGAATGAGAATTCCAAACATGCCTTTTGATTTTCAGTTGTGGATTACTTTCAAACTTTCATATGCAAAGGCATGTTGGATCTTAAGGTTCCCTCTGCTGTTGAAGAATCTTTTACCTCTGTTTTAATACGTTCTGTCAAGGCTCCTTGGAGGTTGCCTAAAGTGAACCTGAAATAGTGAAAGCATATCTGAGCCACTAGGTTCTTTACCGCAGCACTACCAAGCGCTTTCACATCTTAAAACTTGACCGGAAACCCGCTCAGCCTGTAGCTTGATATTATGGATAGGCTGTGAATCGCTGGTGCTCAGGAAAGTCTCCTTTCACCTCAATGAATATGAAAAGTTCTGGTGCACAGCATCCTGTTCCAATGCTTTATTAAATATCAGAAGAACAGTTCACATCATAAACCCGCTAATGCATTTCAGCCACACGTGGTCATAGCTCCACTTATGACTAAGGCCACGTGTGGCTGCAACACCTTAGTTTATGATGTGAACTGTTTATCTGATATTTAATAAAGCATTGGAACAAGAAACTGTGTGCTGGAACCTGTGTCATATTTGCTTTCACATCATATCCCTTTTCATATGCAGTGCCGACGAGGATACCTTTAATCTCAGGGAACACTGGCATGTTAATTTCAATTAGATTTCTGAGTTGAAAACCTGTCTCCACCCTCTTCCATCTCCTAAATCTTGCTATGAACCCATCACTGTGATGGATGGTCCTACCGGTAAATCATAGTGCTTTGAAAGAGATGAGACTAGACTGACAGGGTATCCATGGCACTAAATATGAAAAGGAATTTGATGTGCAGCTGGAGATGTATACCTGCAGATGCCTACAGTATGGGGCAAATAGTGTTCCAGATATTTTTCCCACTTGTAAAAATGATTTATAAATCAACCAATAAATTAAAATTTAGTCACTATCAGTTTAGAACGGACAGAGCAGGGATAGGTGACTACTAGGTGACTACTAATGGGTTTATTTAGCATAAGCTTTAATTTTCTATTTTACACTAGAAAAGTGATGTAGAAGATAAGAAAAAGGTAATTTTCACGTTCCTGAAAACAAAAATCAGCACACAATGTTCTATGCTTCCTAGCTTAAACAATTGAGATTGGTTTTGTGTATTATTTTCTCCTTTTTAAATAACTATCCCCTTTAGACTTTGGCTTGGTAATTCACAGTAGCAATTTTTTAATGGGGTAAACCTATATTTTATTTTTTATATAAATGAACCTTTTAAAGAATGCACAAAACTTGAATGTTCTCATTAACAAAACAAAATTTCCTTGAGGCTTAACGTGGCCAAGCGGTTATGGGAAATGATTGTGTTTATTAAAGTGTATCTGTTGACTTCATACAGTAAAGGTAGACATTTTGTAGACCAAAATGAAGTTATGCCTTTTAGCAGAAACAACTGCTAAGGTGCAAAGAGTACCTCTTGATTTGGTGGTCTTAAGGCCCCCTTGCTCTTTTAAATATATTTGCAAACTACAGCCTCATGAATATTGTCTCCAAAAAGAAAAACAAAACGCACACCTCCATTGTGTGTTGGCAACAGGTACCCCTTTTCAGTGCCTCAATTTCCCTTTCAGGGGTGCCACATGATGTAGCCCTGTTGTCCACCAATGACAACGGTAGAACTTTACATTTTTTCAATTCAATATCCAGCAAAACACATCTCCAATATTTAGAATTTAGGAAGTTAAATTCTTTTTTAATGATAGATATTTTATTTTCTTCCAAACGTAGTGTTCCATTTTTTTTCCTAAGTAATGTGTGTAGTGTACCGATGAGATTGTATATATATTTGTTGATGATGTACATACATAAATGGTGAGATCTACATTTAAAACAGTGTTATGGAGAGGGTAGCGATAAAGATGTTAGGTGCACGCAGCCATGTAATCTGGCCAGATCTTTTCCTATGTGCATTTATTTTATCTTATATGCTGTTGTTACAGAAATATTAGAAAATTGATAATATATTTTAAAAAAATATGTAGACAAATGCCTTATAAAACATTGACCTTCCAATGTCAACAAAACTTGTATTGTGACTTTGCTTTTTATTATATTTATTCTATTGAACAAACCAAATAAAGTATCAAAAAACTGCAGCAAGATATTCTAGGGAAAGAAAACAGAATATGTTTCCCTAATCATGCAAGGGCAGGAACAAGATGTATACAGTATATATAATGTGGGGAATTTATAAAAACTGGGAGCAGACAAATTCTGGAGCAGTTACCTATGGCAATCAATCAGCTTCTGTCTTCAGTTTGTTGAGTTAAGATTTGAAAATGAAAGGTGGATGCTGATTGGTTGTCATGCACAGCTGCTCCAGATTTTGCCTGCTCCAATTTTGATGAATTCCCCTCAATATGTTCTGTTTTAAAACCATTTTTTGTACATGAACTAAAAAAAATGTAAACTTATATTTACATTTATAAAAAAAAAACCCTGTTAAAAAATAACTGGAAGGATTTTATTTTAATTAAGCATACCCTAGGATATCTTAAATAATTTCAGGTCAACAATTAAAAATACAAATATTTCAAGATTCTTTTCAGGGTTTACTACATGTTATGATCAACAAACAATATGCAATTCAAAAACATATTTTTTTTGGTTGAATTATGCAAAACAATTTATCACTAAATTATGCAAGTTATGTAGAAACATTTGAGTGAAAATAATGGTTATTTTAGCCCACATGGTCTATGATCAGGTTTGTACTTGATGCAATGTTTATATATCTAAGTTTTGTTTGAGATAGTTAAAGGCCTTCTAATAAAAAGTAAAAATAGACTTGCCAGGTTACACCGCTGCAATACCTAAATTTTGGCAGGAAAATAGTAAGGACACATTTTTCTCTAATGATATGTGGGCAGTGGAAGTTGTAGCATAAACATCATATGTATAGAAGACATCCATAGGAAAAGCCGCAAAATAAAAAATAATAAAAAAAACGGGCTGTCGAATATCCATGCTAAATGTCGTTGGCAAATTGAACTAAATACTTGAGCGTTTTGTATCATTTTCATTGTGTCCAGAATAATGTGAATTTTTAATGGAGTTTGTGATTTGATACTTGCCTATTGTTGAAGACATTTTAGTATTAAAAAAATATGTCTGCCCTGGAGAGTGTACAAAATGTTTGTCATTACAAAGGAGTACTGTAACAGCCAAACCTCAAAACTATTTGTAATGGAGTGTACAGTTTGTGATAATTTTTCTAAAATAAGAAATTAAATATTGAATTCTAATTTTAATTTGTTTCATATGTATTTTAAATAAAGTATAAAGGTATTCCAAACGGATGGCTTCTGATTTTTTTAAATTATGAAATGCCCTATAAAGTACTAAAAAAAACACACTTAAAGTGAACAGTTACTACATATTAGTCTTTTACATGTAACAGTCCTGCCTAGGAGTAGCTATGAGCTCAAGTTCAGACCAAACCCAATCCAAACCTGAGCTCCTCCTCTGAACCAGGAAGGAGCTCCATCCAAACCTGGAAGGAAGCTCCTTCCATGCCACCCAATCAGCTGTGGACAGGGCCTTTTATTTGCCCCCTATTAGTTTTACTTTGTTATGGTACCTGACATTCCCCCTTTTTATGGCTCAGCTCCATCAGCTGCTTGCCCTCTGTCCAATGAGAGTGCCCGATTGGTAGCTATGAGCACTATCGTTGGACAGTGGAATATCAGTTGGCAGGGCTTAGTCTTAACATGGGAGAAAGTCAGTGTGATGTACACCCTGCAGAGAGATTTTCCAGCTTCTAGAGCAGTAATCTAATCACCAGCAGACTGAGAATGACCATCAACAATGTAGGTCAAATGAACAGTTCTTTCACAAAGGTTTTATTTGGTTTTTGTCATTTTTTCACATAAAAGGTTACAAAAATAACATAAGTAGGGCACGCAAGCCCTGCAACAAGGCACATAAACGGAAAACAGACAGCAACTACTTCGTGCAGAACCCTGCAGGCTGTATAACAGTAGCAGTGGAACAAGTGCCAAAGAACAATTTGGGAGTATGAAGGGGGTATTGCTGTTCAGTGTTAGTGGGTAGACCCAAAATATCATGGAAAGGAGCAGCAGAGGGAGGTGCTTATCAGGTCCAGTGCCTGGGTATCGTGGAGCCGAGGCCAATGAGGTTTACGGCCCATTACCCCGGGACATCTGGCTCAGATAAGACGGAGATCGTCTAACAGCACAGATCAGTGTAGGAGTAATAATAGGGGGTGTCAAGGGAAGGGGACATAGAAATGGAGAAGGAGGGGAGGGTCGGGTGTGGAAAAGAACAAAAGGGGGGTAGGACAAGGGAGGGTGGTACGCTGGGAAGGGGGTTCAGGGGGAGGCGAGAAGTACAGAGCCTCTAAATGGATAGAAGCTGTGAATCGAAGGATGGTGGTTTGGAGTAATCGATACAAGGTTGCCAAATCAGTAAAAAGCGATCGTGGGTGTCGGACAGAACCGCCGTCAGCTTCTCGTTCACCAATATATCATCTAGGAGATTTTTAACTTCCCTGAAGCTCAGGGTCGGAGTTTTCCACGCTCTGGCGATTGTCATTTTGGTGGCGACAAAGATGTGGGACACAAGGTGTTTCTGGTAACGCGTCAGCTGTGGAATGGGCTGTAGTAACAATGCCTCACACGGGTCCTTTGTTAAGGTGAGTTGGAAAAGAGAATTGAGCAAATCGTAGACCTGATTCCAGAGGCTTGCCGCAGGGGGGCACATCCACCAAATGTGGATCATGGTACCCGACGCGCCACAGGTCAATTGAACAGTTCATCCTTTAAACATTATTCACATCAACCACTGTTGCAATTCTGATCTGTAAAATAAATATCCGTATCATTCGCTGCTATTCCCATGCAGGACTCTGTTACTAAGAATATAAGCTTCCCTGATCTTCAGTCCTGTGGCGGTCAGAGTCCCGCCCCCCCCCCCCCCCCAAAAAAACACCTCACGTCTAATGCACCTGCATTAGACATGATGACATCATGGGTCCTTACACTGCCAAAACCTGGGGGAGGAGAGGATGCGGGCACCTGTCTAGCTGACTTTTTTTGGGAAAATGCGGATGCATTGTTTTCAATACCACTCCCTCATTCTCTTTATACAAGGAAACAGTGAAGAAAAGTGGATTTTTTTAGGCACCAGGTGACACATCCAAGCAATAACTTATATCGAAAAGTAGCTTTATTGATTAAAAATGAGAACATACATATAAAACTAATAGTATGATACCTCCTATACCATCACTCTACTCCATTTAACATATAGGCAAGTGGTACATGATAGATATATATGCTAGATACAAAATTGTTATTGCACATGACCCATAGGCCAGGAGTAGTGAACCTATATCACAACACCGGTGACTACTCCATAGGAAATATAATAGATTGTATATATGTACATGAATGATTGCTCAAATAAATCAAGAAGGTTCTCAGAATAGAAATTCAAACCGACCCTTGCTAATGAAATGGAGAAGTGGTATATAGCCTCGATGCGTTTCATGCATTCTGCGCTTCCTCAGGAGTTAAAGGAGATCAATTCTAAAAGTAAAAACATGTGCATCCAGCTAGAGCAGATCGAATGAGACCCATGTTTGGGGGAAAAGGATCAGGTGGCAACCGATGCCCCCAGAGACGATGAAAGCAATAGCAACAGTGGAGGTCCCTATAAGGTCCCACAGAGATCTCCTAATGGAGGAAGCGTGAGGGCTGCCTCGTGGATAACAATTTTTTATCTATCATATATATCTACCATATACCACTTGCCTATATGTTAAATGGAGTAGAGTGATGGTATAGGAGGTATCATACTATTAGTTTTATATGTATGTTCTCATTTTTAATCAATAAAGCTACTTTTCGATATAAGTTATTGTTTGGATGTGTCACCTGGTGCCTAAAAAACCCCACTTTTCTTCACTGTTTCCTTCAATTATCCTAGGGGTGTGGCACCAATTACTCAGGTCTCGATCACGAACCTTTTTTGTGTCCAATTCTCTTTATACAGTTAGGTGTTCATTAGACCTTACCATCATCATAATCAGGCCCCACTAACAAACTTTGACTATATCAGAGAAGGCCACAGGAGAAACTTTTTGGGCTAAAAAAGGTACTTAGTATAATGTGTTTTTTTTTTAGCCAGGACCTTGCCGCTGTGCTGCCCATAGAATGTATATGAAAATATATATTTATATTGCATCATAAATATATATTCTATATGATATAAATATATATTTATTTTATATTAAAATATATATTTACCTAAATAAAAATATGATTTTTCAATTTTCATTTAGCATCCTGAATAATAAAAAAAGAACATATACACAAAAACATTATGAATTCAGATTCACTTCTGCATTAAATGGATCCATTATTGCTAGCAAGTCTCTTGTAAATTCTCGACTAAAAAGACAAATCCTCGCATTCAGAACAGACAACATAAAATGGGGAGGCTGAGGAGGAGATAAATATCAGTATATAATATAACCTGCTGTATTTAAAGCTCGGAAACTGGCTGCCTAGCAATATGAACACCCTGTAATTTAAGAAATAAATTTTGATTTGGCTCTGGCAGTGCAAGAATGTGCATTTAGCATCTGGAGAGCAAAAACAGGTTTGATGAGAACACATGAAATATGGTTTAATATGATAGGAGGTCTCCTTTGAAGGCACTTCGATCCTGATCACCACTTTTATGATGGTAGAGCGTCTTGGACAATGGCAGTAATTAGAGCCAAAGGGCGACACCACAATACACACGGCTCCACAATGGCCTGGTAATGACACACAAATCTTCTGGGGCCAATTATCTGACACTTCCAATTTGGCCAACATCGACAGCCATGACTTGGAGGAAAACAAAGGGCTTTGGTTGTCATTTGATGCAGGTACTGCATATTAAACGGAGCCCAAGCGATCAATGATCATTGTGTAATAGCGTGATTTCAACAACTCATTTCCTTCACCTGTCATTAAGCCTGACAGTTTGACCCACAGAAAGGATAGCTTTCATTCAACTGTGAAAGCATGAAAGTAAGGTTAAAATAAAGGCTTAGCAATGCTGGAAACCCAAAAGCTACAACAGAAATACTCAGGAATTTACACTCATCTATTGCCAGGGTGCCCTTTAAAAGTTGTGGTCCAGCGCAAGAGCCACCATAGCTGTCACTTTTGTTTCATGCAAATGCTGGCTTTCCAACGTGTAGAAGAAAACATCAACCAATTCCTCATATTGCTTATAGGTTTATATGTGAATTCGCCAGTAATTGCACCAATGTGTGTTAAAGGAGAACTATGAGGTGAGTGCTTTTCACTCACCTCATAGTTCTAGCCGACCTGTGACAATGAGACTGTCCCAGGTCGGCTCAGTAGATCGGGAGGTGAGCGAACACATACCGGCGTTCGCTCACCTCTCGATCCTGTCACGG
>NW_017306335.1:2633750-2666291 GCF_000935625.1 Nanorana parkeri
TTTAAGTCCCCCGCCCCCCCCCCCCTACACACACACACACACACACACACACACACACACACACACACAATAGTCCAAAGCATCCCTTTAATTTAAAACCCCAATACATACTTTTTCCCACAGTCTTTCGTTTGGTCCACTGACATAACAAGTTCTTTCTCTTTTTTCTTTGGTGGCAGCGGTGGTGGTCCCTCATGCTACATTAATGTTATGGCATGTGAGCACATTTTAAAAAAAAGTTCAAACTATGCTTAACGGGTTTCAGGTGAAGGTTAATATAAGGGTCTGGTTCTGTGTTATGGGTTACCTTTCTGGAAAAGTGTTAGGGGGAGGGGATAAGGGATAATTTAAGGGGGTAGATTAAGTTTTAAGATGTGGGTGACAGTTGAGTTAAGTGTTAGGGTTAGGTTGAGGTTAAGGGTCAGGTCACACAAGGCTTTAGCTTGAAAAACCTCTTGCTGAAGACAACCAATACAAGGTTCTTGGAGGTGTAAAAAGCAAAGTACCACAATTAGAAGATGAAAGTTGCCTCAACAGCAGTGGTCTAATGATGCTATTATTCATGGCTGGAACATTGTGCTTATTTCTTACCTAATTTACATTAGGCGCACTAGCCAAGCCAACATGCTAAAACACAATTACCTTCATTCCTTCTGTGATTTTGTTTTTCACATGCCATTTTTTGTCTTAAAATATTTGAACCGTTTCTCATACAACAAAAGGACCTCACCACGTGAACCACCGCGTACCTCACCCGAAGCAGCAGAAGTCTGTGCGTTTGTTATAAGAACGTCTATGGGAAATCTGTACATTATTCTTCATGTGATAGACATCTTCTACATATGTGCAGAATACCAGCTGTCTCTATTCCGAAGCCAACGACAAGCCGAAACTAAAAGGACACAAAAGTGATTTCACATTCTTGGCGTGTTCTCATGCAGCCATTACACATCTGACTGGGGTTTTGCAACGTTTGACAGTTTCTAAGAAAGAGATGACAGATCTATCACCTGAAAACTAACATTCTGTGTCCTCGAGATTGGAATAAAGAGAAAATTGCTTATCAGGAGCTTGTTTACACTATGCTCGAACATCCCTGTTCTCATCTTTCATCTGTCTGGATAAAGTTCACTGCAGTTTAGTGGTGAGAATAATAATTAGAGCACAGGGATGAATACACAGGGTACTGAAGGACAGCAAGAGGGTAAAGAGAAATAAAAGCATGAGTTTCCTTATAGAAAATATGAAAGAGCAGAGCCCAATACCTATGAGGAATGTAAACAACCATAGAGCTCTGTTACTGAACTCCATTATGCACACTTAATGTGAACCCTTTACGAACAATACAAGTCTGCATGAATAAATGGTGCCCATGTCCAAATATACAGCAACAGTATAATTTAAAGCTCCATTTATTATCATTAAAATACACTGCCTGTACAAAAAACATCACCTCCTGGATTTAGCTAAGCAAATAGGTCAGAGCCTTCCATTGGATAAAAGGTCTATGTGGAGCAACGTTATGTGCCCAGAAAATGAGGTTAGCTGCCTACCTGAATATGCTGACTGGCCAGGTTTGGATCTGATCTGAAACCCAATGTAACTCTATGGGTAGCTGGATGTAAACAGATGTAAATTAAATGTTTACATCCAATTGCCATCCGAGTGCATTTAGTTCTGAAAGAATTAAGGTTTACATCCTTCTTTGTTTATTCAGTCCTAAACGTGACAGATCAGAGGTAATCACATGTAAACAGACCCATGTCCACTTATATAGACCTAACATGGGTCTGAACAGATGGAGGAAAAAACTGAACAAACATGGATGTCCAAAAGTGGCATTTGTTCTGTACTGCTCCAATCAGCAGGGAATATGTACATGGATTCCCTGCCGATTGGAAACAACGGGCACCCATGTGAAAGAAGCCTTAGTCTGTTGTAGGCAGGAGGTAGCATCTCCTATCCCCCCAGTGATCAAACTGTACCACTGTAACCAGGGCCAGATTTACTCTCTCTGTTGCCAGGTCCCTTAATGCACCCCGCTCCCCACCAACCCCACCAATGGCAACCATTGGTATGGCAACCAGAAAGCAGGGGTGGCAAGGTTAGTTTAAAATGTTTATTTTTTTTATAACTTTTTAATTTTTTTACTTTTTTAATTTCTATTTATCTTACTATGTTTTACTTTTTTATTTTTATATTTTAGTTATTTTTAAATTTTTATTTATTTTATAATTTTTCTAAAAAAAAATTCTAATTTAATTTTTTGTTTTTGTTTACTTAACTATATTGCTATCACACAGGAGCCGACAAGCCCTTATGTGATAGCATTTGGAGGTCACAGGTTCTTTTTAATTAACCTGTCACCTCCAAAACAGAAGTTTGGGCCACATGGGGGGGGGGGGGGGCGGCAGCAGCATGGCCGCTCTGCTGCACAATGTTTGCAGTGTGTCTGCCGCCCCCTTTCCAGCCAGAGCATCCCAGGTTGCTAAGAGTGAAGCAGGGAGTTATGTAAGGGCCATACACATCTCCCTGCCCAACTCTTAGAAACCTGGGACACTCCTGCAGGTGTACTGCTGAGCTCCTAGCAACGAGTGACATCACTGGTTGCCAGGTGCGCAATGGAAAGCCTGCGGGACCCCCACCCCCTCCATCTGCTGCCTCTGGCGGCAAAAAGGCTAGGGCCACCCCTGGGTGGATGGGCTGCAAGTGCAAAGAGGCAGGCCAGACTTTGTACTTGACAGCCCAATAAGCAACAGGCTATGACAGGGGGGCTGTATTTGTAGGGAGCCAGGCCCCACTGGAGAAGGCCAGCCTGAGCCTGCATGCATGCCATGTGACAATCTTAGAAACTTACATTGTTTACCTCACCTGGCATTTATGTCTTAGGTTTTTTTTTTTAATCACTGCGGGTTTATTAAGGTGCAAAAACAGGATGGAACCTTTAAACAGTTTGAAGCTTTCTGTAAAAACAATCGTGATGGAAAAAAATAATGCAATGGAAAAAAATAGATGTTTATGATCTATTTTTTCAGCACGCTGTGATGTGTTCAGTTGCTACAGGCATCAGCTCCATCTTGTTTATCTCGGGTCCTTCCAAACAAGGATGTCTGCTGTGCCGAAGTGATATTTCTGCCATGGAGAGAGCCCAGCCCTCTCTGACACAGCAATTATCTTGTAAACACTGCTCGGCAGCCTGTTTCTTTTATTTAAATTACAGTAATATTCCGAGTATCTCCTGAGTCCTGTCAGGCTCACATCTGCGCTGTTATTACCGATCTGTATAATTGTCCGCGTCCACATGTGCTCGCCAATTTTAAAAGCAGCCAGCCGAAGACAAAACAAAATCTGTTTTCACACAGAAGCCTCCGAAGGAAGGTGAAGGGTTTCATGTGCAGGATAAAAGAAGTGTTAATGCAAAAATACAGATCATTAATGCTAATTCTGTATTGCCTTGGAAAACGTTTTAAGCTCTCTCTTCAATGCGGGAGTGCGTGCGATGCCTTACACGATCCCACATCGCATTTTGTAATGTTAGGTGTGCTGCAGTGCCATTATTTGTGGTGGTGCAATCAGGGCCAGATTTCCCACAAGGCTGACTGAGGTCCGGCCTCAGGGTAGCAGGGAGTAGAGGGGCAGCAGGGGTGTGGAATTCCTGTCTCCAGAGGTCGGGACATGAAGTTCTGGGTGCCGGGCGGGTAGTCGTTTTCTACATTTAGCCCTGCTTTGGGCAAGCAGGGCTAAATGTACAACGGGGAAGCCACCGCTTGTTTTGTACAAGTGATCTTGGCAATGTTGACGAGATCACTTGTATACAGCCTGCATACAGGGGGGGCGCATTGAGGAGCCTGGCATTGGGGCAGCAGAGAGAGTAAATCCGGACCTGGGTGCAATGCAAAGCACATGTGATGCCTACGAGTTTTGGGGTACCATTAGAATAACACTAAGCTCAGGAGTTAAATCTTAAAAATGCATTCAAGTACCCTAATAAATGTATCTTATTTGTGTATCACTCAGCTGTGGATCCTCAAATCATCTCTGAATTGGTGCTGACACTGTCCTTCCTTCTGGAGGGGGGCTACTTTTGTTCCCCATGGTCAGGGGAGGCAGAGCAGCATGGCCGCTCTGCTGCACAATGTTTGCAGTGTGTCTGCCGCCCCCTTTCCAGCCAGAGCATCCCAGGTTGCTAAGAGTGAAGCAGGGAGTTATGTAAGGGCCATACACATCTCCCTGCCCAACTCTTAGAAACCTGGGACACTCCTGCAGGTGTACTGCTGAGCTCCTAGCAACTAGTGACATCACTGGTTGCCAGGTGCTCAATGGAAAGCCTGCGGGACCCCCACCCCCTCCATCTGCTGCCTCTGGCGGCAAAAAGGCTAGGGCCACCCCTGGGTGGATGGGCTGCAAGTGCAAAGAGGCAGGCCAGACTTTGTACTTGACAGCCCAATAAGCAACAGGCTATGACAGGGGGGCTGTATTTGTAGGGAGCCAGGCCCCACTGGAGAAGGCCAGCCTGAGCCTGCATGCATGCCATGTGACAATCTTGGATGTGCCAATGAAACTGACATTGCTTACCTCACCTGGCATTTATGTCTCAGGTTTTTTTTTTTAATCACTGCGGGTTTATTAAGGTGCAAAAACAGGATGGAACCTTTAAACAGTTTGAAGCTTTCTGTAAAAACAATCGTGATGGAAAAAAATAATGCAATGGAAAAAAATAGATGTTTATGATCTATTTTTTCAGCACGCTGTGATGTGTTCAGTTGCTACAGGCATCAGCTCCATCTTGTTTATCTCGGGTCCTTCCAAACAAGGATGTCTGCTGTGCCGAAGTGATATTTCTGCCATGGAGAGAGCCCAGCCCTCTCTGACACAGCAATTATCTTGTAAACACTGCTCGGCAGCCTGTTTCTTTTATTTAAATTACAGTAATATTCCGAGTATCTCCTGAGTCCTGTCAGGCTCACATCTGCGCTGTTATTACCGATCTGTATAATTGTCCGCGTCCACATGTGCTCGCCAATTTTAAAAGCAGCCAGCCGAAGACAAAACAAAATCTGTTTTCACACAGAAGCCTCCGAAGGAAGGTGAAGGGTTTCATGTGCAGGATAAAAGAAGTGTTAATGCAAAAATACAGATCATTAATGCTAATTCTGTATTGCCTTGGAAAACGTTTTAAGCTCTCTCTTCAATGCGGGAGTGCGTGCGATGCCTTACACGATCCCACATCGCATTTTGTAATGTTAGGTGTGCTGCAGTGCCATTATTTGTGGTGGTGCAATCAGGGCCAGATTTCCCACAAGGCTGACTGAGGTCCGGCCTCAGGGTAGCAGGGAGTAGAGGGGCAGCAGGGGTGTGGAATTCCTGTCTCCAGAGGTCGGGACATGAAGTTCTGGGTGCCGGGCGGGTAGTCGTTTTCTACATTTAGCCCTGCTTTGGGCAAGCAGGGCTAAATGTACAACGGGGAAGCCACCGCTTGTTTTGTACAAGTGATCTTGGCAATGTTGACGAGATCACTTGTATACAGCCTGCATACAGGGGGGGCGCATTGAGGAGCCTGGCATTGGGGCAGCAGAGAGAGTAAATCCGGACCTGGGTGCAATGCAAAGCACATGTGATGCCTACGAGTTTTGGGGTACCATTAGAATAACACTAAGCTCAGGAGTTAAATCTTAAAAATGCATTCAAGTACCCTAATAAATGTATCTTATTTGTGTATCACTCAGCTGTGGATCCTCAAATCATCTCTGAATTGGTGCTGACACTGTCCTTCCTTCTGGAGGGGGGCTACTTTTGTTCCCCATGGTCCCTGTGTGTGTTGTAAAGTAGCCACATCATTTGGCCAGTTTGGTGTGGCGGAACGTAAAATCGTAAATTGCCTTCACGGAACCCTGACCTCAACTCTACTGAACACCTTTGAGATGAATAGGTATGCTGATTGTGAGCCAGTTCTTCTGAACTAACATCAGACTGACCTCACAAATATTGAGCGCAAATACCTAAAAGACACACTCCAAACTCTTGTGAAAAGCCTTCCCATATGAGAGAAGGCTGTTATATGACAAGTCATATTGGTATGTTTCTACTGGGCTTTATTTATTTATTTATTTATTTATTCCTTCCTTATTTGAACTATTGGGTAACACTTTCAACAGACCATGAAGACGTTCTAAGATAAAAAATGTCTATCCACATCCCTAAATCATAATAGCAGATGTATGCAATGGTAAAATGAAACAGGGGCTTTAAGTCCTTTCAGACCATTTACATTTGGGAACATTCACGACGTACCCTTAACTGCTGAGGATGAAAATAACGGTAAAGCTTATCATCAATCTCCAGGAGTCACCCTTACTGACAGCCATCAAATAGATTACTTTCCTTGTACTGTGTCGCCTCAGATTGTGCAGACTGGAAAATCAATGCAACAAATAACTTGCTTGTCTTTTCACAGTGAATTCTGTCTGCCAACAGGCTTCAAAAATGATTAGTCCTTTAAAGAAGACGCCCACCCTAGTGTAGATGGTTTTTAATAATGTGAGCTAAAGTACAAGGTAAAAACATACTCACAAAGTAGAATCAGTAAAATCATATGAGATGAGCCAGAACGATATCTGAATATCAGCTGCACAGATGCCTGTGTATCAACACAGGACTCCTTTTGATGACGCGTTTTCGGGGCCACGCCCCCTTCGATGTTCTGATGAAGGGGGCGTGGCTCCGGAAACGCGTCATCAAAAGGAGTCCTGTGTTGATACACAGGCATCTGTGCAGCTGATATTCAGATATCGTTCTGGCTCATCTCATATGATTTTACTGATTCTCCTTTGTGAGTATGTTTTTACCTTGTACTTTAGCTCACATTATTAAAAACCATCTACACTAGGGTGGGCGCCTTTCTCTTTTCTTTTCTCCCATAGTGTTGCAGCTTCCCAGGCTGAAGTGGGCCAGCACCCCTAGTTATCCTCGCTTGCACTTCATTTTCATCTGTTGGTCATTATTGGCGCTTTGGATTTTTTTCTCACTTTAAAAAAGACGCGTCTGCTCTGCTCTGCTCTAAAATTCTAATATGAAGCCCCGTGCATCCTCTCTTCAGCCTACTTCTTACCATATTTATGGTGCATGTGCAGTTTTGCAATATGGTCTGGGTATGGTGTATTGAAACAGCCGCTTGTGGTCTACATCAGAGATTGTTTGACAGGGTGACAAGGGAGGAGCAAAATTAGAAACGAGCTACAGAACCTTGTCACCCTATAGCAGAAAATGAATGAACAAGGGCAGGATTATTATTACACAGGATTTAAATAGCACCAACAATGTGTGCAGTGCTTTACAAAATAAGGGGGCACAGTACAATTACAATACAATTGCATCCATGAGGGTTATGAGGACCCAGCTCATGAGAGCTTACAATCCAAAAGGAGGAGCAAGTGATACAGAAGTTATTAACTCTGAGAAAAGAGCTGATTGAAGGAGCAGATGTATAGTTTTTAGGAGGAGGTGGGGTAGGCTTGCCTAAAGAGATGAGTTTTCAGGGATTGTTAAAGGCATACAGAGTAGGAGATAGCTGGATAGATTAGGACTAGGAGGCTGGTGAGCTGGGGTCAGAGTTGTGGATGTCTTTGTCTGTTATGAGTACTTTGAATTTTATACCTTGAACTATTGCGAGTCAGTGGGGTGATTGGCAGAGAGCGGCAGTGGCCACAGAATGGTTGGTAATGCTAATGAGTCTAGCAGCAGCATTCATGATAGACTGAAGGGGGAAAGCTTGTGTAGTGGTAGTCTAAGGGAGTTGCAACAGTCGAGGCAAGAGATGATGAAAGAGTGAATGGGTCCTGTAGGAGAGGTCAGAGTCCAGGATTACACCTAGGAGCACTTGTATTATTTAACAGCTGTGGGGGTATAGCTCGAATGGGGGATCACCTTCCCTGGGAAAAACAGTCCAGGCAGCAAAGTTCTTTTTCTCTATGAACACATCCAACATGTAGCTCTCTCAGAAGGCTGTCTGAGTCCCAGGCCAGAGCTGGACCATCCGGACCCAAAGTCAAAGCGAAACCCTGGTCAGGGTTCCGCTATTCATGCACATAGGATAGAAAGCGAGGGGAAACATACCGCCCCTCAATGATGTCCCCTCTCCTTATGTCACACAGCATACTACAAATGTAAAAATATTGAAAATTAAAGTTACATAAACATGTTAAAGTTTATATAACACCTTAGTGATTGGGTTTACATGTACTTTAAATATTTAAATTTGTTTACAGCAGCCCTGAAGTGAGATTGTCTGCCAGGGGAACACAAGAGGAAGGAACCATGTGCATCGGGTGTGCTGTCACATATCGTGCTCTACATAATGTGCATATTAATAAAGAGTTTTATTGAAAAAGACACACCAATGCTTACTTTGACCTACATATATATTACATTTTCTCATTATTGTGATAATACTATTCCTTTATATAAAGCACACAGGGCAGTACTTGGCAGATTATTAGGGGAAGCACATTTTTTATTCATCTCAGAGGAAAGATCTGTGCAAGGTTGAAATGCAAAGCAGTTTTATGCGGTGGAAGAGAAATCTTAGAAAGTACATGACACTTATCTGCTTAATAATCCACTGCTTAACCTTTTCTACTTTTAGCTGGAATTGCCGAGCGCACATTATGCTGGTGTGATTCATGGGACTTATAGGACATTTCAATTACTCAGAAGCTGATTCTGAACGTTCCATACTGAGCTATCTCATTCATTCTGAGAAGAACCTTTCAACCAGTCTCAGCAGTCGCATTCTTTTCCCTCCCTGCCATTTAATGGTGTTACATTTCCAGGGAACACTGTACCGCTCCTGATAAGGGGGGATCATCCCAGGTGTAAGAGGAAAGGGTGTATAGGGTGCAGCTACCTTGAGGCCCATTAATTTAGAGGGCAACACTCAATTCACTTACACAGCAAACATTTTCTCCCACCACTCATGCTCATCCCAGACAGTTTGCCACATAATAATCTTTATACATAATCTATATACATGCACAATTTGAAGCTTGTTGGGCTTCACATTCCAAAACCATGGGCATTGAGATGGAGTTGCCACCGTTTTGATGCTATAACATTCTCCACTCTTTTGATTTTCAAGTGTGTCTGGGAGAATTTGTGCTCGTTCAGCCACAATAGCATTTTGTGAGGTCAAGTACTGATGTTGGAGAAAACCTGGCTTGCATTCCAATTCCTCCATACGGTGTTCAGTAGGGTTGAGGTCAGGGCTCGGTGGAGGACACTCGGGTTCCCCACACCAAACTTATCAAACTACTGTATGTATTAATGGAGCTGGCTTTGGACGCAGGGGCACATTCATGCTAATATATCTGTATATGCTGTAACATTAACAGTTCCCCTTCCTGGAAACACCTGAATTTTTGGAGAGGTGTTCACATACTTTTAGCCATATGGCAAGCGTTGCTGTCAAGTGTTTCCAGGCTGTTGGCCATATAGTGTAGCATATGACATACAAATTAAACATCACAATAGGTATGCACCAATACCGATACTAATTTCTGTACCGGTGCTGATACCAAATACTTGAGCGAGTACTCGTACTCGCCCAAATGCTACGAAACGTACCCCCGAAACCGGAACTTCCAGTCAGAGGGTGATTTCCTCTGACCGGCAGTGCCGTGAGAGAACATGGAGCCAGCTTCACGGCCAATCAGAAAGCCAGGAGACTGGTAATGACCCGTCTCCCGGCTTCCTGATTGGCTGAGAAGCCGGCTTCCCAGCCAATCAGCATCTAGCCAGGTGTTCTATCACTTTAGAACACTGGCCAAACAGCATGGAGCTGGCTTCCCGGGCAATCAAGGAGCCAGGCGGCAGGTAATGACAGCCGCCTCCATGCTAAGGGAAGTACCGAAGTACCAAAAGATACATATCGGTACTTGTACTCGATACCAAAAAATCGGTATCGGTGCATCCCTAATCACAATCATTTCAATAACAATCTATATCTTCAACCATGTGGAATATATACACAGGTTAATACTGCACACTTTGGCTCAATTCACACCTATGCCCAAAAACAAGAATGTAATATATTGCAGCTTAGAAGGTGGCTGCATTAGTTTTTTTTTTAAGGCATTCTTTACTATATTTTCACCTGGTGATCCTGCCAGTGACACACTTCCTGTCTTAGAGGGACAATGCTTACTCAGCGGAGGAGGAGCAGCGTGGTCCCCCTAGGATAGTAAGTATGTTACGACTACAGACCACATCCTCCGCTACTCAACCCCACAACATAGGGAGAAGGTATTCCGTTTACCGAAATGAACCTGGCAGGCCTGGTAACACTGCAACAGACAACACTGCAGAAAGTACATGAAGTTACTGGATCATTGGATGTTTGGCAGGATCAATACGTTTTTTTTCACTTATTAAACGTATATAACAAAACGCTGACAATGGTATATTAAACAGAACAAAAGGGAGCAATAGGAGAAAACATTAAAGTCTGGGAAAAAATCACCTTATTGTGTCCTTGTCCATCATGGGTGTGTGGTTTAGTATTCACATATCTCATCTATAAGTAAAGGTGATATAACAACATAGTATAGTTTAGATAACTCAGATTAGACTGACAATATCAATTTTCAAAGATGCATCTGGATGACCATGAGCTTCCTAAGCTGCTTGTGACCAGGAAGTGCCACGGATCCTATTGTATATATTTATTTCTATATCCTATGTAAATGTTCTTTTTTTGTTTTATTGATTATTTAAATTTTTTTAACTCTTACATTTTATCAACATTAAGGCAAGGTTAACCGAAAATCCAAGACACATAATACAACCAAGAGATACAGATGAGAAGAGTGTTATCACTTGTAAGGATCAGGGTTATGATACGCTCATAAGAAGGTAAGTATCAATATGTTGTGGAATGGGTGGGGGCAGTAAAGAAGTCGAAAAGGGTAGATAAAGGAGGGATAAGAAGTTGTACATTTTCCTGCAAAGTCTGTGGCATTTTTGCCTCCCCATTGTTACTTTAAGATTTTAGGTCCACTTTAAAGTAATCTTTGTTTCTCGCCCCTACAAAACTGATAGTGAAGGCAGCCTCTAGGTAGATTAACTAAAACATTAAGGAAAAGGAAATCACTACCTGGTCCAGAAAAAAGGCAACCAGCTATTGAGGTCTGAGGAGGTATTTGAACTATTCCTATCTTCTAACTGCTGCAAGCTAACAATTTAAAGTTGCCATATGTATAAATACCAAAGGCCTGCATTATATAAGTGACTGCATGTGTTTCACTTATTGGCGGAACGGCAGATCGCATTTGGCACTCAAAATATCTTGCAGTATTTAATTACTTAAAACTATGTCTCTCACCACCCCATGACCAAATGAGTAGCAGCTGCTGTACATTAATAACGCATACATAATGTATATTAGTGTAACTTGTAAATTACTGCTAATGCCACTTAATCTGCTGCCGAAATGATAATTATTACCCCTGGGAGAAAATTCATGAAAAATGATAAATATTGAATAAAAATGGCAAATTACCATTAATTAAATTAGTCATAGCTGCGAGAGAGACACACACGGAATATGTCTGCAGCTCTGCAGGACTCCTGGGCGGATAATGCAAATATTAGTTTTTATTTCATCAAGTTAATGAAGACGAACATGTCCTGCAGTTCATTTGTTTCTAATTAAATATACTGGGATGTCCACCTCTGTTTCTTTATAAGTTTAGTGGGGAGGTCGTGGGCTGTTTATAAGAAAACATAACAATGAAACATTGTTAGAAGAAAAATAAATTAAAGTGGACCTTTACCCCCTCTGACTAAAAATCACATCAGCCTACAGTGCTGCATGCTGATATGAAATCATCTTACATTCATTTGCTAAACATATTTTCATTTTAGTAACAATTTCTTTTTTTCCCACTTCCTGGTCCTTTCGGGCATTAGTGATGTAATGTGCCAAATCATTGCATCCTGGGAAGGTTACATCAGCAGAGCATTGCTGGAAATCTCATCTGTAATCTCAGGAGATCTCAGGGAAAGGCATTTTCTCTCCTGAGATGATGTGCATGGTCAGATGTCCTAATCACATGTGCCAGAGTTCCAGGAAGTAAAGGGAGATATATTAACCTGCCCTTAGTAAACATGGCCACTGTGAGAAGAATGGAGAGGAAAATAGAAATAAGGTATGGAAAGAATACAAAGCCGGCAATTATCTAGAAGTATGTGTTTGTAGATTGTCATTACTGAACGTTTCTAAAAGTGTCTTTGTTGTTATTTTGAAGATATGGGTAAAGTTCCTCTTTAAAGTGTATGTAAACCCTAAAAATTGACTTCTCTTATTTGTTCCCTTTTGGTCTGTTAAATATACAGTTGACAGTGTTTTCTTATCAGTGCAAAAAAATACCTGCTGATCCTGCTGAAAATCCAGTGCCATCCTATGCATTCTGCCATCTTATCTCAAACAATGTTATCAGGAAGTGTGTTAAGACTACAGAACAGAATAACATAGACACCGGCACTTCAAGTAATGAATGGTAATGAGACTCATTTTGCCTAATGAAGGGGATCCTGCGAGACCCCGAAACGTTGCTTTTTGACGCATAGTGCTATGTTTCATGCGTCAATAAACAGACGCCATTGATTCATTACTTGGAGTGCCGGTGTCTATGCTATCCTATGATTATAGACGGTTGCCATCAGTCGACTGCCACCCATCTTTCATAAGGAACAGCGGTTTTGAGTGCGATGGGTTCCTGGACTGAAGACTATAGAACAGCCCCCACTATGTTATGCAGATTAGCAGATGAACGGGTATTATGTAGTTCTAATATACATCATGTCCTAGGATGACAATTCTGCTCCTCCACAGATACAGTACAGTCAGTGAGTGTTGTCACCCTAGCACAGGAAACATGTTACTGGCAGGATCACCAGGTTAAAACAAATGGAAAAAAAACAGTAACAAGAATATATATATATATACAATATATTACATTTTTGTTCTTTGGTTTAGATACACTTTAGCCACCTCTATACATGCATTTTATACCCCCTTTCTGTCCAGGGCACTCCCAAAATGACCCCTTTTGGAAAGTAGATACTCCAAGGTATGTAGCAAGAGCCATGGTGAGCTTTTTGAAGAACACACTTTTTTGAAAATCAAGAAAGTAAATTAAATTTGATTTTTTTTCCATAAAGTTGTTATTTTGACAGGTTATTTCTCACACACATCAGGGGAACATTCAGAATTACACCCCAAAACACGTTTTTCTACTCTTCGTCAGTATGGGGATACCACATATGTGAAACTTTTTCACAGCTTAGCCACATAAGGGGACCCAATCTTCAAAGGCCCATATGACCACCTTTTGGAAAGCAAACACCCCAATGTATTTACTAAGAAGCCAGGCTCTTTTCGCAGGAACTCTTCATTCTCTGAATCTGAGGTGGCCATTATTGTACTGCTGATTTCTGCAGGTTCATTCTCCATACCACCAAACTGACCCTCATTTGGAGGGACTTTTGAAACCAAATCCCTCTGTTCCTCTTCCCCTTCAGAGGTCCCAAGAGTGTATATAGATAGATAGATAGATAGATAGATAGATAGATAGATAGATAGATAGATAGATAGATAGATAGATAGATAGATCTATATACACTGAGTGGCCAGATTATTATGACCACACCATCAGTACTTAGTTGGGCCGCCTCGTGACTCCACGAGATGTTGAAAGGTGATGTGAGGAATCTGACACTGCACTGTTGCCCTTCTGTTGTCTTGTACCAGTCTTGCCACTCTCCGTTCTGCCCTAACATTGACTAGATTCCATTTTTATATCTTACTAAAATATATATATATATATATATATATATATCAAAAGTGTTTTACTGCACTTAACCTTTTATCTGACCTTTAAATTATCGCATTTGTTATTTTAAAGGGCCAGTATAAGAGCCCATTCACACCAGGGTGGTTGCGGATCAGCACAGTTACCACACTGATCTCAAAAGGGAGGTTTTGGGAGTCTTTAATTGTGTTTCAGTTCTGAAAGGCAATAAAAAATGCCCAAAACCGAGCTCATCAATGCGGTTCCATTGAAAGCTGTATGAAAACCGCACTGATCAGCGCGGCAGGGAGCAGTTCGGTCAGGGGGGCGGTTCGGATCACACAGACCCGCACAATCGCATGAACGGTCCCCATAGCAATGTATGGGATCTTTAATGTCGACTGATCCGTGCGGCCGAACTGCCCCGGTGTGAACAGGGTCTAAAGGGAAAATCAGTGGTGGTGGAAAAGAAGCAGTTATGGCTTTAACAAATGTTAGCGTATTAATTCATTCTGATCCGAGACACGGGATGCGTGGCAGGGAGTGTATTCTTTGCTTATATGCTTTAATCTATAATGTGACCGTCTTTGGGAGGCATGCATACTCTAAATCCGACTGTGAGCTTCTCACATCAGTCATACTAAAAAATGTTTACGCCTCCTCACTACTGTGCATTTTTTAGACAATGGGCAGGACAGCAAAAAACTTGCAGAAAAGGAAAAAATGCTGGCAGTGAGGGATGTGACTCAAGCAGTAAAGTGTTCCATTTGCATTCCTGCCCCCCTTGCTACTTGCCCATACACAACATTTGCCCAGTATTTTTCTCAAAGAATAAAAGGCATTCTGTGATTGGAGGAGGAAAACAGGGGGCAAGGATGACACATCATCTCTTCCTCCTCCATATTGAGAATGGGCATGTAGCGATGAAGGGCGGGGATCAAACTGCTCGACTCGCAGCCCTTACTCCCCACAGTGTCCTGAAGCTAAGTTTTATGTTAAGGAGCCGGCATGCTGCAAGATAAGATTTTTTTACTTTGCAGCGGCCCTCCACACATAATATACAGCTTTTTAATGATAATTTACATACCCAGTGCATACTGGAGTTCAACTTTAAAGTAGTATTAAACTCTCAAACTTTTTTTCAGTAATGAATGCATATGAATATACATTGACCAGCAACATATTACTTTGTCTTTTTGCCCAAACACTTACCGTCCTCATGTGTCCAAACAGCTCCAATTCTCTCAGCTTGGCTTCCCTGAACTTCCTGTCCAGTACAAGATCACAAGGGACAGAGCAGTTTGCTAAAGCTTGGAGAAGGGAAGGGGCGAGAAGGGAGGAGCAGGAAGCAGTGAAGAAAGAGGAGATGGAAGCAGGGAAGTGTCTTGCCTTGCTGTGTATCAATGTTTGTTATTTTGACTCCGATTGTTGTATTAACGATGTCTCCCTTGCTGAGACCTCTATGCCTGGCCTGTATAAGCACATATATATTCACTGCGGACAATCCTGATCAGATAGCTGAACTCACCAAATACCTTTTCATCCACGAAGGTGTTTTATTTGAATGCAGCAGGGTTACAGCAGACAACAGGATGAATGAATAGATAGTATTTGAAGGTTGGAGATAGTAATGTTTCCAAGCATGCAGTGCAGATTAACATGTGGTCATGTTACTGTCAACCATGACACTAGAAAACGACGGGTCTCATGAAGAAAGGGGAAATACATCATAGATGTGAGGTAACACAGAAAAACATGGTGCAACAACCCAAAACGACCACAAGAAGTCAGTATAATAATTAGCCATAGTATACCAATGAGCAAATGGCATAAGGAAAAAAAACTATATGAATTCTAATTTAACATTAATATGAATGCTAACTATGACTATGGATTGTGTCATTTTTATGCAACTATTGTGACAGCACATTTGTAGAGGCACACACAGCTTACTAGCACACACAAGGGTGGCTCCATAGCACCCTACAAGGGAAAGGACCCACCCTAAAACAGGATATCAGGGCCAGTGCTCAGGGGACCAGATGATTCTGCAGGGAATTTAGCCTTTTAGACATCAAGGAACAGCATTCATTGTAAGTGATTTACACATCATTTGAAATAGCCTAAAAACCTTTTGACTTTATTATCACTTTAACTACCTCCCGGCCTGTCGTTGTGAAAAAACGGCCGGCTGGGAGCTTCCTGGATGTAACAGGCCGTGTATATACGGCCTGTTAGGCCCGCCCATTCATGAGCGCCGTGCGGCACGCGCGAGCAGGAAAGACACAATATCTAAAAACCAACAGCGATGCCTGTTAACATACAAGCAATCTGTCAGCTGTAGAGCTGGCGGATCGCTTGTATAAGCGGCCGGGCCGTGTCCCTCCCCTCCCTCCGTGGCTCCCCCTCCTGTTGTCAAGCTGGTTCCGGGCTCCGCTGTGTCCGGTGCGAGCCCGGGACTAGCATAGTGCCTCTCTGACAGGGGATCAGAGGGAGATCGTTACACGATCTCCATCCGGTCCCCTCTCCGTTGTCAGAATGCGGAAGTGATGTATATTACATCACTTCCGCATTCTTGTGTCACTCTCTAGCTTCAGACGCTGGAGAGAAGCTGATGAAGCAGATCTCTGCTTCATCAGCTTCTTCAGGGGGGTCCTAGGTGACATTAGGGGTCTTGGAGACCCTTGATGTCTCAATAAAGAGGACCTGTCACATCTTTTGCTATCACATGGGAGGGTTTCTTAGCCCCCTCTGTGATAGCAATAAAGTTAAGTGGAAAAAAATAAAAATTTAAAGTCCCACCATACATACATGCATGCAAACATGCGTCAGGTGCGCATACCTGCGAAAACGACAATTGCGCCCATTACGCCACACATGTTACATATCGGCGAACGTCGCAGTGAGAGCAATCATTTTAGGGCCATCAATCACTGATAAAACTAAACTGATGAGCTGTAAAAGCTTTTAAAGCGTCGCCTATGGTCAATTTTGGGTATGGTAGTTTTTTGCGATTCGCAATTTTCAAGCTTGACATGTTTGGTGTCTATTTACCTGATGTGACCCTGTCTTTTATATTTTACCAAAAAAATGGGTAATAATAAATGTTTCCTAACATAATGTAAAAAAAACTTTATTTTTTTCAAAGTACCGCAGCGCTGAATACTGAAAAATGGCCTGGACAGGAAGGGGGTCTAAACACCTGGTCAGCAAGTGGTTAAGCTTATCACTTTCATGTTTCTGTATAAAAACATTATAAAAACATTAAAAAGACTAGTAATCATCTGACAACCTATACATTTCAAAGTGCTGCTCTGTTACTCAAAAACAGCATTATATGAGCTGGAACATGCTTTTTGAAGGTACATTTTTATGTTAATGTATACATTATTTCGAAGTGAATCATTTATCTCTAAGATTTCTGCAACAAAGTGTTTTTCCTGTTACTTCAAGCGCAGGTGTGACATTTTCTGCAGAGAAATACTTTTACGATTCTCTATCACAGGAACCATTAGGCATCTTATGACGTACGTACTTTGTGTTCAGCGGAGATTGCACCTGGCCTCTTTTAGTGCATCTCAAGAAATAAATATATTCTGCGTTATGTGGCTAGGGAGAAGGGACAGACAGGAAAGGCGCTGGCAGCTAGGTCGCAGGTTTCAGTATAATCCACCTCTCAGTCAGGTCTGCAGGGAGCTGATTACAGGAGGGGCTGGGCAGTGCTATTGTGAGATCTGACCTGTGCGCGTTCAGCGTGATACAGATAATCAAGCGCACCTCTCTATGTTAGATTCTTACACCCCCATTGCAAATCAAACAAAAAAAAATCTACTTTACAATATCCTAATATATCATTGTATTCATAGATTAGTAAATATATGACTTCACAGTGTATTCAGGAAAAATATACAAAAGTATACTTTTAGTTTAGTTACAGTTAGTTAGTTAGTTAGTTAGTTAGTTAGTAAGTAACAGTGCCAAATCCACAGATAAATATCCAACTTGTATACATATATAAACATCCAACTTATTTAAATCAATACAGTCTGGGGGGAATTTATCAAACTGGTGCAAATTTGAATTGCAGCCAATCAGCTTCTCTCTCTCATTTTCAAATCTTACCTGGGCAAACTGAAGAGAGATGCTGATTGGTTGTCATGGGCAACTGCTCCAGATTCTGTTTGCTCCAGTTTTGATAGATTCCCCCTCTGTATGTATCTTCTTGGAAATTGTCCTCTTCCACCACTATGTACAATCCATTTCAATCAATGTGCCTTCCCACACCCTGTGCATACAAACAATTCCCCAAAAGCACATGTTCTTTCTACTATAAAAGGGGCTACAGCACCTTTTCTGGACACTTCATGTCAGAAAACTCACAGGTCAGCCCCTTGCGTTCTTATTTTTTCCTTTTTTTTCCAGGTCACCTACGTTTTACTGGATTTGGATTGCCCTCCCTATCTATCTCAGGCCTACCCAGACTCGGCCTCCCTTGGACTGGAATGCGCTGACTTATAAAGTTGAGGGTTTGTCCTGTAAAAAGAGAGATAGTAATGGATTGCTTCTGTGTCTTTGGCTTTAGGGGGAAAAGCCCTATGCCAAGGCTCTCAGACTACTGAATGAGGAGATGTTCTTCCTCTCTGCACCACCATCGCTATTCTGGTGAGTCTCACCATCAGTGGCGTAACAACCGGGGGGGCAGCAGGGGCGCGGGCCCCGGGCGAAAAGTGAAGGGGGGGCGCCGGCCGAAAATGGCACTTTCGGCTAAATGACGAAAGTGACATTCTCCTGCCGTTTTGTCGGCGCGGCCGTGATTCCTTTCATCCCCGCTGGGACACAGAGCAGTGCCCAGGGGGGATGAATGGAATCAGAGAGAAAATGACAGCCGGCCGAGCGCTGCGGGACGAGCGCTGTGAGCGGCCGGTGTCTTTCCTCCCACACCGCTCGGCCGCCTATCACAGTGCAGCAGAGCGGTGTGGGGGCGGAGACAGCCAGCGCTGTCACAGGAGGCTGGGCTCTCCTCTTGCAGCCTCCTATGACAGTGTGTGTCAGAGAGGAGAACGGGTACAAGCACTCAGTGATCAGTGATCGCTGAGTGTTTGTACATAATTGAGGACCTGGTATGTATACTATATCCTCAATTATGAATGAATGGGAGTGATCTATATCCCCTCCTGTTCATTCATAATTGTAGTTATAGTAAACATACCATGTTATCAATGAACAGGAACACTCATAAAGGATTCCTGTTCATTGATAACAGGGGACACAGAAAAAGAGATTGAGGACTCTGTGTCCTCAATCTCTTTTTCTATTTTTAAAGGGAAATATCAGGGGTCTGTTTAGACCCCCAATATTTCCCCGAAGCCCCTAAAAGTAAAGTAAAAAATAAAAATATATAATAAAAAATTAATTAATAAATAAAAATTGATTTAAAAAAATGAAAAAGTTTCAAAAAAAATAAAATATTAAAATTTGAAAAATTAAAATAAAAACATGTGTGTGTGGGGGGGAGGTGCAGGGTACAGTTCCAGTGGTTGTTTATATAATGGGGGGGGGCGAAAAAAAATTTCTGCCCCGGGCGCCCAGAACTCTGGTTACGCCACTGCTCACCATCATGGCTCTTCACACTCCTATTCACATAGCCATTCTCCTCAATATCCCTGCCAAGGAGTTTGTTGGTTATATCGGATTGCAGCCTTGCCAGGGAACATGTTATGCTAGCTGTGCCTTACTGAACTTACTGAATCAGGCAGTGAAGGAAAGCATGCAACAGTACATTGCTTCTAACCCTGGGCCTAGCACCAGCAAGCACCCACTTGCTCCTCAGACAACTTCATCAAAAGAAGAACCTAAAGTACTAGAACATGGAGATGGGAGGAACAGCAGCAGCTAGCAGAGGAAGAGGTGCATTGGTTTTCTTTTGACTCTTCTCTTCTTTTGTCAGCATTTGTTTCAGCAGTTAAAGAGGCCATTGCGTGGGAGGAACATCTCTCTTTGCCTGATAACATTAACAAATAGTACCCTGACTTAAAGAAGCGGATGCCTTCATTTTGCCTGATGACAGAGGGGTCTATTCACGAAGCAGCCGAAGGATCTAGCCGTAGCTTTGGATGATCCTTCGGCTAGCATCGGCCCCAGGACCCCTTCGGTTCAGCAGAACCGAAGGGCTGCTGTACGGGCTATTCACTATAGCCCGTACAGCTCCCGAACTTGGCCTTGCGGCTCAGTCGAGCCGAACGCATATGCCTTAGCTTGGCTGAGTGCTCCAGGAGTCTCCCGCTCCTGGCCGCCAAGGAGAGAAACACCTCTTTTTTTTCTTTTTTCTTTATTCTGACACGGAGCCGTGTCAGAATAAAAAAAATTAAAATACATTTTTGGCCATAGGAATGCATTGCTAGATTCCTATTGGCTATTTTAATTTGCAGTAGCCAATAGCAAACTAGCATTGCACCAACCCTCTGCTGCAGTTCTCCATCAGGTCCACCGCTACTGATTGACAGCAGCAGAGGGCGGGTACAAAAGCTAGTTTGCTATTGGCTATTGCAAATTGAAATAGCCAATAGGAATCTAGCAATGCATTCCTATGGCCAAAAATTATTTTATTTTTTTTCTATTCTGACAAGGCTCCGTGTCAGAATAAAGAAAATAAAAGAAAAAGAGGTGTTTCTCTCCTTGGCGGCCAGGAGCGCCCGGGAGAGTTAGGCTTTTTTCTTTTCTTTTTTTTGACGGCAGCAGAACCGCCGGCCAATAGAAAACTGTTGGGCAGAGCTAGCTGTCATTGCTAGCTCCGCACAATCGTTTTCTATTTTTATTTTTCTACTTTTTTAACTGTTCTTCTGTTCTGCTATCGCGCAAATGTTTGCATTGGGCTGAGTACAATCGCGCAACATCCGCGCCAAAAAGGGTCCTGCACAAGCAGCACGCAACGCGCGACAGCGACGAGCACAGCTCCATTGACATGCATTGACGTGAAAACGCTCAGTGTGAATGGGGCCTTAGGCCTGCAATCTGCCTGTGGCCTTAACATTGGTGGCTAGAGCACTCAAAAATACATGCGTTAAAGGCTGTTGTATTAAGGTGTGATGTGCAATTTCAGATGAGTTGTGTTTTTGAATGCAGTGCTCGGAGCTTACATCCTTTTTTTCGCCTCGGCGCATTGGTGCAAATGTGTCCCATTGAAGACAGAGTTTTCTCTCCTTAAAAAATATGGAGGCAATCACGACAGAGCAACTGAAGTAAACAAGCCCTGCTTTAAAACTGCCTGGAGTCCCGCTTTAACACAGATGCTACAGATTGGATTAAACAGTGAGCACAGGTCATTGCTTGCTTAATAATATCAGTTTGTAGAAATACAAATTCTCAGCTGCGTTTAGGAAAATTGCTCCAGCTGTTCATTCTGAGTGAATATTGGTGGGAAATTCCTTCCTCTGTTTTTTTTTTTTGCCAAAGCCTTAAACCACCAAGAGACCCCGGCGCTGACAGCCCATTCATCAGATGCTGAGCCTGTTGCCATGACAACCCTTTAGTGTTCTCTCACATTATCACAGGATCCATTGAAACAGCGCAGCGAGAAACAAAGCACAAAAATTATAAACATTGCCTTATTTATTAGCAAGTAGCGAGGGTGACATGCACATAAAGCAGCCACACCTTCTATTTGTTTGACGAGTGGGCAAAGAGCTTGACATTATTTTGCATCCTTTTGTTAAAGGAAAAGTATATTCAATCTTTAAATGTAATGCATCTCACTGGTATCTAAGCTGTCTGCTCATCCTTGCAGGCTGCATGTACATCCAAAGGCACATATAATTGAGAGTGTAGATAAAACAAAACAGAGCACGTCCAATTAAGCTGATAAAACTTCCCTTTAATTGAATGTAAATAGAGAGCACTTGCAAAGAAGTGACTTGATCAGAGCATATAACTAGGAACATCAAATCCTACTGGATGCCTGGTCACTTGCACAGAAGCAGAAACTATCACTTGCAAAAAGGAGGGATAGCAAGCGATGATGGGAAAAAGAATGTAAAAGACACTGAACCAGCCAGGGATAAAATGGCCATGACTAAGGTAGAATAGATGTCCTCAATCATTTTCTAATATAGACCACTAGGACCACCACCCAGTACCTGTAAAGTAATAAAGAGACCACACTCCAATATGGATTTAATTGGCATTAGCGGCCTTTTATTAAATAATTCAATATGAAAATAACTATATAATCAAACTTCAACATCAGCAAGAATCATAAACAAGGTTGCTGGTCTTTGACGGCCACACCTTTTTCTGAATTTGTTCTCGGCGGCAGCACTAAAAACATTTTAGGCCCATAGCCGCAACACACCGCCTCGTGGACAGCCACCAACTGACCGCAGCCACTTCCAATATCCAAATTTAGTGTTCACCAGCTTACACACCATGAATAGAGGACACCATACCAAAACAGGTCCCCAAGCATTAACCACCAGCACCTAATTTTTACAGCCTCCAAAGAACCCAAAAGCCATGTAACAACAGAAAATGTCCATAGTGCAACCTCTGAAAAACAGGGGCGGGAAGTTCGCTCCTCGTCCGTCAGTCACCAACTGATGAAGAGGGAACGCCACCCACTCAGACCACCACTAAAGCTCCACCTAACCTTTTGACCTGGCCAATCGAGTAAGTAACCTATGTCCTGAAGCCGAACCCCAATAACTCCTTGCATTTTGTCTCCCCTATTCACCTTGTCATGCTTGCCCTCCGTTTATTATTTATTATTGCTCCGGGCATAACTATCCTCATCCAGAATGGCTAATACTCACCCAGAATTTCAGGGCCCTGACACTTCATTAGAGTGTGACTGTTATGGAGTGCCACTACATGTAAGTGGATGGGTTTTTGGCAGGATCAATGGGGTTTTTTTTTGCATTTATTGAAGAGATATATCAAAACGCTTTTAATGCACCTGCTTTCTTTAAACTTTATTGAATTGTCATAAAATGACATTTTTCATTAATGCTACGATGTGTTGACATTTGGTGACATGCATTGCGATGGATAAAAATGCATTTTTAGACAATGCACCTCACCTCATATTCATGGTGTAAATAAGGCACATAGAAAATATGTGCCCTTGCATGGAGCCTGCTCTTGATCAATGCTGATCAACGCACCTGTTGTGAATGAACCCTACATTTTTTAAAAGCACCTTTCAATGTATTCGTTTCTACTGTATATGTACATAGGGGTCAGCCATATTTGCACATCACCTGTGCAAGCTCTGCTACCTCTTTACTCTCTCCACTTCCACTTTACTTCCTCTTTACTTCCTCCTCATTACTCTTGCACAATGACTGATTCACACTGTTCCTCTCTCAACTCTGTATGTCATTGCCGACTGACTGAAATGAATATAGTCCTTATGATTTGGGATGAACAAATCCGAGAGTTTCAATTTCCATTAAAAATATAGTGATTTAAACAAGATTACCGTACTCTATTTATGCAAAATACAATGGAGTCGATCGGCAAGGTGAAAGTAAAAGAGAACTATGGTCCATAGTGAAATTAAAAGAGAACTATTTTTGGCCATAGTTCTCTTCAGGGTCACAGAAGGATATTTACTATGTCCTCCTGTGACCCAAAACTCAGCATGTATGGGCATTGCCTGCTATATGCTGACAGCGCAGAGCCGCACTGTGGCCTGGGAAAGATCCTGACAATATTGTCGGGATCCACCTCACCATCTGATTGACATATGGCTGAGCCTCTCTAAAGGCATATCCAGCTGTGCCCGCCCCTCCCCATCCATTCCTCCAATCAGTCCTGGAGGAACAGAGAGTTTGGCTCTAAAAAGAAGAACACTAAAACTGGATTTATCCTACACTGATCAGAAAGGGGGGTGATATCGTTTGTATGGATTCTGTACATTGAAACACTACAAGCAAAGGAAAGTAGAGGAATGAAAAAACGGAAGAGAAAAGGAAAGAAACAAGGAGAGGAAAGGAAAGTTATAAAGAAAGGAATAGAGGGAAAAGAGGAAAGGAAAGAAGAAAGAAAAAAACAGGAAAGAAAATTAATGGAAAGGAAAGAAAAAAAGAAAGGAAAGGTGAGGGAAAGGAAAGTGGAGAGAAAATGGAAATTGGAAACAAAGGATAGAAAATGAAAGGAATGGAAATAAATGAAAAAGAAAAATGATTATTGTTTTTCAACTACTGAATGCCCAAACTGGTGCCACAATATAACCAAACTAACTATAATGTTCTATGCAATAAAAAAGAGACATTTGCCAAGATAGGGAGGAAAAGAAAAAAGAGGGAAGTGAGGGAAGGAAAGAAAGGTGAAATATAAGAAAGGAAAGAAAATTAAACGATAGGAAAAGAATGGAAAGGAATGAAAGGGATGGGTCAGGAAAAGAAACAAAGGGGAATTAAAAGAAAGGAAAAGAAAGTTATGGTATGGAAGGGAAAGCAAGAGAAATTAACAAAAATAAAAGGAAAAGAGAGGAGAAGAGAAGAGAGGAGAGGGAGGAAAACAAGTTAAGTGAAAGGAAGGTAAAGTAAAAGAAAGCAAGGAAAGAAAAGTAATTCAAAGGAAAAGATAGGAAAGGAAAGTAATGGAAAGAAAGGAAAGGAAAGGGACAGGGAAAGAAACAAAGGGAAATGAAAAGAAAGGAAGTGAAAGGAACATAAATAGACAGGAAGGAAAGGAAAGAAAAGAGAGGAAAACAAGGTAAGGGAAAGGAAGGTAATGTAAAAAAAAGGCATATTATAGGAAGGGGAAAGAAAGGAAATAAAAGGAAAGAAAACAAAAGGAAGAGAAAAAAAAAGGAAGAGAAAGTAAACATACATAAATGAGAAATGCAGAAAGGAAATTATTGTTTCTCAGCAGCAGAATACCCAAACAGGTGCCACAGTTCAACCAAACTATAGTGTTCTAATAAATATAACATTTCAATAAAACATATCCCACCCATAATTAATTTATGAGTTTCAGTCGTAATTACAACCAAAGCCCTGTTTTGAAGTGACTGGCAGCTGGTGAAAACAAGTCAATGAAAATTGCTCAGCAATTAGCTGATGTTTAATGATATTTCCAAGTTTACTCAGGTTTAAGGAGAGAGATAATGACTGCAAATGCAGCAGTGTTTCTAATTTTGTTCCGATAAAACTACTTTAGATTAGTGTGAAGCATTCACCATTTTAATAATTCAAAGAATTTATAGAGGAAAAAAACATTGTAAATTAACAGGGAATTTTTAAGATTTCAGTAAAGGAGCCCTATGCAATAATGTTAAAGTTGGGCAACTAAATACACAGTTGAGATTATATATATATATGAACATTGTGATTCTGCCTGTTATCTAGGCTACCTCTGAAAGCACTGCTAGATCCTTTACCTTCAATGTATCAGTAGTAGCAACACAGCATTTTCCCCATCAGCACATATATACTGAAGAATCACTTGATTGGCTCCTGGTTCTTGCTCTAACCTTCCCAATGTGCAAGGGATTACAGGAGGTGCAGTAGGTGCCACTTACACTACTTGCATTTTTTTTATACATTTCATTATTGTTGAATATGTAACGGCATTCATTTGTGTTCTTTTTATTTTTTTTAATCTGCCTGGAGTTCAGCTTTAACATGATCGGAAACTCTGATCCTCTCCAACAGCGGAAATCACATGACTAAATGTCCAGCATCTGATCACCAGATTGGCATTAGAGGTTGCCAAATACAACATGTTCTCCAGAAAAGGTATTTAAACACTTTGACTACTTTTTTGTTTATATATCTCAGCGAGACTGTTGACAAAGCTTTAAAGTAAATAAAAATGTGGGGTTTTTTTTGGTTCTTGCTGAACTACAGAACACCTCCTTCTTGCCCTATCTCTGTAACATACAGGGTAGGCGTTCTGTATTCCATCAAATGGGGACTGTTTGAGATTTCAGTGCAGAGCAGAGGCACTGTGTTGTTAGCCCAAAAAGGCAGATGGATGCTCACTGGATTTCTAGCAGATCAACAGGTAATTTTCTGTACTTGCAGCATCCATAAAACATGGGGAAATGTGCAGATATTGGAGAGATGTACTGAATATGTTTTCTATGCTTTAAGGGATAAATATAGAAAATACCAATGAATGGCTTTGTGGCCCTCCCTATCGGCAATGACAACCTCTGTATAATGATTAGCGGAACTGAGGTATATACTATCAATGCATTAGGTGCTAATACTTTGTATATGACAGGACAAGAATTAATTGCCAAGGAAACCGGTCTGAGATAGACCATCTCTCTAAGGCTTAGCAGCCATCTGTCCCTCAATCGACAGTTAAGGCGTTTGAACCTTGTTTGCTTTGTCCTGTCTGCACAGCGGGCTGCGTTACTAATCCTTATGAAAAATGTATATTTTCACCTGCCGCATCTTCAAAGCTGGCTTAGTTGTTGTCCTTGAAAACCCCTCAGATCCATGTTCAACAGCGTTCTGAAATGAAGAGGACCACAAGCACCATCTACAGTCATTACATCTCATTGATATTATATATGGACTCCACAGACCTGTCACTCGCCACTCCAGCTGGCTAAATGGTCTAAATACCCAAATTGTTAAATATAAAAGTGTTCATCAGTAGCGTGGCGACCCAGGTGGCCCCTATGGGGCCCGGGGCACTGGGGGGCCTGGCCAGGACATCCCCCTGATGCAGTGCGAGCCGCCTGGGTCGCTATGGCATCTCAGGCTGATGGCTGTCCCTGGCGGGTGTGAGGAGGAACGTGTCACTGTTACAGGTTGTCAGTGATCTGTGCAGTTGTACGTTCCTCCTCACAGTCACTGCTGAGTCAGTGACAGCCAGCAGTTGTGGAGGAGGAAGGCTGGGCGCTGATTTTGGCAGCGGGGGAGGAGGCGTGCCCGACGATGGAAGAGGAGGTGGGTTCCCGGGACGGAAGAGCAGGCGGGGCCTGGTGACAGAGGAGGCTTGGCCTGCCAGCGACCATGGAGGCGGATCGGGGCTGACAGGTAAGAGGTGTAAAGCCCACCGGAGACCCTGCAGAGCCCACTATAGAGAGTCTATGGTGGGCTCTGCAGGGTCACTCTCAGGTGCGCTGTTTGGGATATCAAGTGGACTCTGCAAGGGCATAACTAGAAATCACAGGGCCCCATACAACATTTTGCTATGGGTCCCTGTAATTTCTAGCCCCTGGTGTTCATTGTATATAAATGATATGTTTACATGTTTAATTATATGTTATTTTTTATGTTGGGGAGACTTACTTTCACTACTTCTGCTTGAGACAGTGAGTAGAAATCTCTCCAAAGTGAAAATATCTCTTTTTTAGGCTATTGCCACCAGAACAGGTGTCCCCATTTGAGGATTTCCCTTCATCTTCTCTTTCAGCGACAGCTGTAAAAAAAATTGGATTCCCCATCTGTTCTGCCTATGAAGAAATACTTAGGCTTACCTATCTGCAATATCAAAATCGGCCAATGGATGGAGCTGAAGAGAAAACATCTGTGTTACACTGATGGGGAACTGCAGCAGAGGACGGGTACAATGCTAGTTTACTATTGGCTATTGAAAATTGAAATAGCCAATAGTAATGTCCCAATGCTTTTCAATGGGAAAATTATTTTATTTTTTTCTATTCTGACATCGCTCGTGTCAGAATAAAGAAAAAAAGACACAGCAGTGTTTCTCTCCTGGGCGGGCGGGAGCGGAAGGCTCCCGGGGCACCAGGGAGAGTTAGCTGTTTGGAGATTAGTGTCCTTGGTTAGCAAGTAAACAGGGACGCTGATCAATCTGAAAGTGGCCGGAGCCAGCCGTAAGATCACGGCTGGCTCCACCCAGCTGTCAGAAGCAGGCTGTCGGCCGGCCGCTTGGCCAGCTTCGGCTTTCAGCACGGCTCAGCCGAGCCGATGCATATGAGTTCGGCTCAGCTGAGCCGCTCGGCCATGATCGGGAGCTATACGGGCTATTGTGAATAGAACGTACAGCCCCCCTTCAGTTCTACTGAACCGAAGGGGTCCTGGGGCCGAAGCTAGCCAAAGGATCGGCCGAAGCTACGGCCAGGTCCTTCGGCAGCTTCGTGAATAGACCCCAATATAAGGAAGACATTCACAATACAAATCAAGACAAGATGGTAAGCTTAGACTTGTTCTCCTTTAATAAAGCTCCCAATATTCCTCAGCCCAAGGAGAAGGAATTTTAGGTCTGAGGCAAGAGGAATCCACTGCTATCCGCAGCACATGTCTGGAGGAAAGAGCCCAAATTCCTCTTAGGCAGCTAACACTATATTTACATGTTTTATATACAGATTGTATGTTTCTATGTTCTTTATCACCAGTTTCACCCCACCCTGTTTTGTTAATAAAGCATCAAGATTTCGCCCAGTCTGACGTATTGCAGAAAAGAAGGGATTAGCTGTATGTTGAGCTATCCACAGGCCACAGGGTAATGTCTAGCGGGGACAGAACACCATCACTTTGTGAGTCATTAACTATGTTCACCAGATCAAATAGAGGGTGAGTCTCCCAGGGACACAGACGACAATAAAAACCAAACAGGAGTTTCATACACCTCTTTACAACCAATCCTGGCTACATCTATTACCTTGTGATTTTTTCTTAAAGCAGGCCTTTACCCCCTTTCACTAAAAACCATAACAGCATGCAGCTCTGCATGCTGATATAAAATCATCTTACATTAGTTAAACAAACATATTTTTTATTTACTTACATATAGAGTTCATCCACTTCCTGGTCCTCTTTGGCACAAATGATGTAATGTGCCCAAGCATTGCATCCCGGAAAGGTTACATCAGCAGAGCATTGCTGGGAAATCTCATCTGTGATCTCATGAGCTCCCAAGGAAAGGTATTTTCCTCTGGGAGGAAGTGCATGGTCACATGTCTAGTCACATGTGCCAGAGTTCAAGGAAGTAAACTCTGCCCTTAGTAAAAAGGGCCACTGTCAGAAGACTGGGCAAGAAAAGAGAAATGAGGTATGTAAAAAACAAAGCCGCCAATTATCTAGAAGTTTGTGTTTGTAGATTGTCATTACTAAACATTTCTAAAGGTACTTTTGTTGTTATTTTAAAGACATGGGTAAAGTTTCTCTTTAAGGAGATGCACATACCCTATTATTTTTAGGATGATTTATTATCATTGTAACAACCAGTTTTGTTAGAGACCTGAACAGGATGCTCCGAAATATTGATTTATTTATTGTATAATTTTGTTTAGCACTAACCTCTGCAGGGCTTTATAGGTGATACTGAACCGTGTACATCAGCCCCTGGCTCCAGAGGAGCATGCACTGTAATGTTTCCAACCCACAGGGGAGGAAGACAATCTACGTACCAGTATGTTTTAGGATTGTGGTCAGTGGTGTATTTTGGTTTTGTGCTGCCCTAGGCAAGACTAAACTCGGGCACCCCCCATCAATCTAAATTTGCCCCGCCCCTTCCTGTTTAGGACATTTTGCACAACCTGTCAGTTACTGGATACACCACACACAGGGTCTCAGGACAGCTGTGCATGGTCTATGGTGGGATGTACGGGGTCTCAGGGGTGCTGTGCAGGGTTTATAGTGAGCTCTAAGGGGTCTCAGGGGTGCTGTGCAGGGTTTATGGTGGGCTGTGTGGGGTCTATGGTGGGCTGTGCAGGGTTTATGGTGGGCGGTGCAGAGTCCCTTTCCCTGCATACATGTGCGGTTCCTCTTACCTGCAGCTCAAAGTGCCATCAGTACTAACAGGATACATTGTAGTCCCCAGCTTCTGGGACATCCCGCCATCAAATCACACGCTATGGCCAGCTCCGAGCCACCCGCTGCTTCTCCTCCACCTTCTGTACAAAGCCAGCTGGACTGCATCTCACTGGGCCCTCCCCTCCACTGGGCAGCTCTCTAATTAGGCAGCTGCTCTTAGGGCCTTGCGGCCACCTGGTTTGCCTCATTAGGCAGCCGCCGTTGCCTGATTCTGTGCAGCCCAGCCTCGACCCACCGGGCAAGTGCCAAGTATTCCAAGAGTTAAGTCCAGCTCTTTGCAGAAACTGCCGCCCCCCTGGAAAGTGCCGCCCTAGGTGAATGCCTAGTTTGCCTTGGGGTAGATACACCACTGATTGTGGTATGAAAACTGAGAGCCAGGAGGGAACAAATTGCCACTAGAAGAACATTTAAGTCCCCCACTCTCTCCCTCTCTCTTTCTCTTTCTAAGGCCTGGTTTACACTGAGCATTTTGTAGTGTTTTTTCTGCCCTAAAAAATGCTAAAAACATATGCCAGAAAAAATCCATTCATTTTTATGGCCCTGTTAACATCTGAGCGTTTTGTCGCAATAAGCAAAATTCCCGTCACTGCAAAAGCTACATGAGCTGCTTTTTGGCATATTACAGCTCGTTTTGGCCCCCTAGGCTCAATTGGAAATGCACGTTTGCTGTGTTTTTGCGAGTTTTACTTGCGTTTTATGCTCATTTACATCAATGAGCTTCAATCTGCTCACAAAAAAGCGCAATTTGATTTATGCATAAAACGCACAAAAACATGCATCAAAAACGCGCGTAGAAATGCACAAAAACACTGTTGCCTAGGTGGGAAGCCAGCCTTAGCTTCTTTCTGGCTTCCTAACTTCCTATCTCCCTTTTTTCTTTAGGTGGGGGTTAAACCCACACACACTCATGTAGATATATATGTTTTGTTACTGTGCCTATCACTTTGTAAACATCATCATTATGTGCAATGTTCTGCTTGTTTCATCGCAGCGATTTGAGCTATTTAAAGACTAAAATGACACTTGAGTAATCTGTTTTAAATGACAGTTTTCTCTTCCTATGCTCACCCATTAATCTCTCTCTCTCTCTATATATATATATATATATACACACATATATATATATCCCAATCTATCTATCTATTAGGAATGCACTGATGCTGTTTTTTTGGTATCAAGTGTGAGTACCAATATTTATATTTCGGTACTGAGCCGGCTTCCCGGACAATCAGCAAGCCGGGCGAGGTGTCATTACCTGCCGCCTGGCTTCTTGATTGCCCGGGAAGCTGGCTTCATGCTGTTTGGCCGGCTTGATGCTGATTGGCCAGGAAGCGGGCTTTGCAGCAAATCAACATCAAGCCGGCTCCTCCCCGTCATTACCCCCGCCCCGGTTTTCTGATTGGCCGAGAAGCCGGCTCCAAGCTGTTTGGTTGGCTCGATGCTGATTGGCTGGGAAGCCGTCTTCCCGGCCAATCAGCATTGAGCCAACCAAACAGCATGGAGCCAGCTTCCTGGCCAATCAGGAAACCGGGCGGTGAGTCATTATCTGTTCCCTGGCTTCCTGATTGGCCGGGAAGCCGGCTCCATGTTCCCTCGCGCCACTGCCAGTCAGAGGAAATCTCCCTCTGACTGGAAGTTCCGGTATTGGGGTGGGTATCAGAGCATTTGGGCAACTAGTCGCGGTGCATCCCTACTATCTATCTATCTATCTATCTATCTATCTATCTATCTATCTATCTATCTATCTATCTCTATTTCTCTCTCAATTCAGTTTAATTCAAATAAGCTTTATTGGCAAGACCAAAAAGATTTTAGCATTGCCAAAGCATTTGAGCAATTTGAATGGGCGGTGGGGTGGGGGGGAGTTATCCTTGGGCTATATTAGGGGTAAAGGATAACATGGAGGGAATAGTGGAGTCCAGAAGTGTTATCAGGTTAAGAGACAACATAAAGGGGGATGGGGGTGAGTCTGTATAGGGGTTTTCTCATGTTCCTCTCAGTCTGTGACATTCTCTTACATATTGAGCAGCTTTTTGCAACAGTCAACTCCTCCTCTCCCGGTACAATGTGGATTTTCCTCTTCTATTCTATAGAAGTGAAGTCCGGGATGAGAGCGGAGAGTCTCTGAAAGTGAGTGTCCCTTAGCCCTCGTTCACACCTGAACGTTTTGTAGCACGTTATACGCTCGACGAACGCTCTACAAAACGCTCAAAAATATAAATCCCATTGTATTCAATGGTCTCGTTCCCACCTTGGCGTATTTCCGCCCGTCCCTAACGCGCTACAAAACGGCCCACGCCTGAAAAGGTACATGTACTACTTTGGGCCGTTTTGTTGCGCGTTTCCATTGGGATACAGCCAAGTAGCCTTCGGAAACGCGCGACGGTCGCGTGACTTTTTACCACGAATCGCGGTAAAAAACTGTGCGACGGTCGCGCGACAGACGCGCATATGCAATACGCCTAGGTGTGAACGAGACCTCAGTGCTGAGTACGGCCGAGAAGCCGGATCCAATTGTAGCAGGAAGTGGCCCTCATGCTCCCTGGTCACAATGCTGGCACAGGCTACTCTCCTTGGCCTTGTAGGTCTGTCTGCGCCTCCCTGATTCAATTTCCAGGCTGTGGTTGCTCAATCTATACAGGTAAGGGGCCAGTCTGTAATAATAGAGTAAAAATAGAGTAAAAATGTATCAGTTCTTACTCTAATAACTGATAAATAGTTATTTTCAGGGAGTTTGTTTTATTTCACCATTCTCTGACATATATTTTTGGGGGAATTTTTCATCATCGCATTTATGTGATATTTTGTCAGGCCACATTCATGGAGGCTCTGGATGGACAAGGTGGTGATAAGTTGTTGCGGGTCTTTGTTGGTCGGTAGGGCTTTATGGTGGTATGAGTTAGGTTGCTGATTTGTAGGTGGTCCCAGTATGATAGCACCCTCTCTCTCTCTCTCTC
>NW_017306335.1:2666528-2680653 GCF_000935625.1 Nanorana parkeri
TTTATGTCTCTCTCTCTCTCTCTCTCTCTCTCTCTCTCTCTCTCTCTCTCTCTCTCTCTCTCTCTCTCTCTCTCTCATATACTGTATATGCTGATCAGCCATAACATCGTAACCATCAACCTAATATTGAATAGGTCCCCCTTTTTCCGCCAAAATGGTCCCTCCCAGAGGCATGGACTCCATTAGCCCTCTGAAGGTATGCTGTGGTATCTGTCACCAGCAATCAGTAGCAGATCCTTTAAGTCCTGTAAGTTGCACATACCACTGGCGCTCGATTGGACTGAGATTCTGAGAATTTGAAGACCAAGTTAACACCTCAAACTTGTTTTTTTGTGTTCCTCAAACCATTTTTATGGGATTAATGGGGGAAAGAGGGAAATAATCCTATACCGTTCTCTTTATATCTCTCTCTCTCTCTTCCTATCTCTGTACAGCAGGGGCAGAGCAACACTATGCAATGCCAACCGCATTGTAAACAGAACAATGCCGCACATGTTTCTTTTGCAGGCTCAGTGCTCAGCTGCCCCTTTTGCCCCGAATTAAAGACAGCCCTGTGTGATGTGAAAAAAATCTCTCACAGATGCTTATTTTGTATGGTAATTAATGTTTCTTATTCTTAATCTAAAACAACCTCATGTTTACCTAATTGTAACCTCTTCTATTATGCAGCATCTGTAATCTTTAATTTTGGTGTTTTTTGGTTGGGCAAAAAGAGCACCCAGAATTCATTGCTTCTATTTAGCTGAGCATAACTGACTGGATTGGATGACAGTCTCGTGTCTATGGTCACTGCCAAACCCTTATAGTCAACTGGAGGGAAAGATCAATTGAATGGGTTTAAAAACTTTGATTGCTATTTTTCTCCAAGAAATTACCTGGCATTGTGAGCGTGTGAATAATCCTCTCCGTGCTAAGAAACAAGCTGTAGGGCTACATTTCCCACCTCTTCAGATCCATGAAATTGGAATTAGGTGTCTCAGATTAGATGCTGTGAGTGCAAGATTGCTCTTCACTTGACTCCATCTTGTTTTGGATTTTATCATCCTATGTCTTCATTAACTTCAAGATTCACCATCCGTTACCTGCATGAACTTTTGAACTATTCTAATGGAAGACCAAACTTTCTACATTTTAGTAACGGTGTCCCTGGTGATAGGCTTTGAGTGAGGAGAAGGCCTTAGGGCATGGTGGAAGTGTGGAAGACGTGCCATCATCCTTGTCTCATATTTGCACCTGTTCATTGCAAGGCCCAAGGCTGCTCTAGGTTTTCCTGTTTTACCATTTCACCTTCATTAAGAATTCCTAGTGTCCAGATAGCTACTTATGGCACATAAATCACGTACTGATAATTAATCCTAAATCTAAAACTGCAAACAAGACACGTACAGCTTCATGTTGCCTGGGGACAGTCAGCGCCACTTGTATTCTGTTAAACTCTAAATAGTGAATGTAAGAGCAATTTAGCAGAGTACTCTTGTATCTTTCTAATATTGACAATATTGCTGTATGGTCAAAAAAATCACCTATTCATACAAGAACTCATGGTCTCGTCCTGGGTTGACAATGACAATGCCAATAATTAGAACGTTCTTCGTCAGGTGGAATCTTTTTCTTATTCCATCTAGGGTCTGGCGTCCTCCTTGCTATTGATATGTGTGGTGTCATCATATCAAGATCAATAGAGCTCTCTAAGTCCCTCATAAATTAAATTGTGAATACCTAGGAGCATAGCAAAGGGATTTACAAAGATTGCCAAATTATTTAATACACTGTAAAGAAAATCTACAGGTGGTGTAGATTTCAAACAACTGCTAATTTGTCCAGGACTGGCCAGTCAAGCAAATCCAACCCAAGAGCTGACCATCAAATGCTAAAAAAAATCTCAAGGAACCCCAAAGTTTTATCATATGATGTACTGGTAACTAGGGATGCACCGATACCGATACTAGTATCGGTATCGGTGCCGATACCGAGTATTTGGGTGAGTGAGGAAACGGCTCCATGCTCTCTCGTCACTTGTGATGAGAGAGCATGGAGCCGACTTCCAGGCCAATCAGGAAGCCGGGTAGCCTGCAATGATGCGCTGCCCGGCTTCCTGATAGGTCAGGAGGCTAGCAAATGCGGAAGCCGGGCGCCGTGTAATGATGCAGCGCCCAGCATTCTGATTGGCCGGGAAGCCGGCGTCATGCTCCCTCGTCATCTCATGAATCATAATATTAAGAAAGTGACCTTAAAGCATGAGTTTGTATTGCTTTAGAAAAAATGTGACCTGTCCCTTTAAGAAAAAGTATCGGTAATTGGTATCTGCGAGTACTTGATCAAAAGTATCGGTACTCGTACTCGGTCTTAAAAAAGTGGTATCGGTGCATCCCTACTGGTAACTCTTGCAACAGTTGTGGTCAAAGTGCATGTATCCTCAAGTGATTGCACAAATGCATGAGAGGTGTGTTAAGAAAAGCCTTTGCTGTCCTTGGTTGGTCAATGACATCACTGTACCGTGAGGAAAATAATTATTTGATCCCCTGCAGATTTTGTAAGTTTGCCCACTTAAAAAGAAATTAAAAGGTCTATAATTTTTATCATAGGTGTATTTTAAATGATAGAGACAGACAGGGTTATTCACTAAAGGGTGAAGAGTTTGGAGAAGGCAGGAGAAGTGAACAATCTAGGAAAACATAGCTGAACTGGAAAGTGAGCTGAATTGGAGAATTTTTCCAAATCAGCTATTTTGTCCTAGATTGTTCCCTTCTCCTGCCTTCTCCAAACTCTTCACCCTTCTGTGAATAACCCCGAGAATATCAACCAAAAATCCAGAAAAAACACATGATACAAATGTGATAAATTGAGTTGCAGTTCAGTGAGTAAAATAAGTATTTAATGCCCAAGCAAAACATGACTTAGTACATGGTGGAGAAACCCTTGTTGGCAAGCACAGAGGTGAGACGTTTCTTGTAGTTGGTTACCAGGTTTGCACACATCTCAGGAGGGATTTTGGTCTACTCTTTTTTTTTTACAGATCTTCTCTAAATCCTTACGGTTTCTTGGCTGTCGCTTGGCAACTGGAAGTTTCAGCTCCCTCCATAAATTTTCTATAGGATTAAGGTCTGGAGGCTACGCCACTCCATGGCCTTAATGTGCGTCTTCTTGAGCCATTAAAACTGTGAATGTAGGCTGCCTCAAATCCTTCTGTCTCTTCATGTAATCCCAGACAGACTCCATGATGTTGAGAACAGGGCTCTGTGGGGGCCAAACCATCACTTCCAGGACTCCATGTTCTTCTTTACACCGAAGATAGCTCTTATTGACTTTGGCTGCATGTTTGGGGTCGTTGTCCTGCTGCCGAATACATTTTGGGCAATCACACGCCTTCCTTATGGTATTGCTTGATGGATAAGTATCTGCTTGTATTTCTCAGCATTGAGGACACTATTGAGCCTGACCAAATCTCCAACTCCCCTGGCAGAAATGCAGCCCCAGACTTGCAAGGAACCTCTACCATGCTTTACGGTTGCTGCAGACACTCATTATTGTACCACTCTCTAGCCCTTTGGCAAACCATCTGCCTCCTGCTACAGCCAAATATTTTACATTTTCCAGAGTAGACATGTGCATTCGGATTCGGATGAACCTGCTAATCAACAAAATTCACTTGATTTGGCGCTTTGTCCGTATCCGAAATGACAAATTTATTATAAATGCCCGAATATCTGGAAACTATATTCAGGTATAAATGAATTTGTTTGCAGAATGTGCGGTGGCCATATCGGCCGCCGGTGTGTTCTGCACATGCCTGCCACCTTCTTAGAGGTGGGGCACATGAAATGTATTCCTGCACACGCCTAGAGCGCCTGCTGACATCTTTCTGTACCCCAGTTCCTATGTTTTCATGCATAGTTGGGTTGCTTAGCCTTGTTTCCACGTCGGAGGTATGACTTTTTAGCCGCAAGGAGTTCTGAACTGATGAGTCAATCTGAAATATTTGGCTGTAGCAGGAGGCAGTTTGTTTGCTGAAGGGCTGGAGAGCGGTACTCGTACTCGCCCGATACTTCGATACCTACCCCCGATACCGGAACTTCAGGTCACAGGGAGATTTCCTCTGACCGGCGGTGCCGCGAGGGAACATGGAGCTGGGTAATGACTCGCCTCCCCGCTTCCTGATTGGCCAGGAAGCCAGCTCCTTGCTGGTTAGCCAGCTCCATGCTGATTGGCCGGGAAACCGGCTTTCCCGCCAATCAGCATTGAGCCGGCTTCCCTGCCAATCAGAAAGCTGGGAAGCTGGCTTAATAATGATATATACATCTACAAGGGTGAGTCAAAAATTATCCGCACCCTGACTGTAGAATTTATTTTAATCAACTTTTAGAAAAGGCAAATACATATTTTTTAAACATAATCTCCTTGCTTTTCAATACACTTTGTCCATCTGTCAACAAGCTTTTGTATTCCCTCATTAAAAAATGTTTCAGGCTGAGCTGAGAGGCACGAATGCTTCGCTGTCTTCACTTTTTCATCAGAGGTGAATCTTTGTCCCCGTAGGGCTGCTTTCAGGGGACGAAACAGGTGAAAGTCTGATGGAGCAAGATCAGGACTATAGGGAGGATGCTTTATCACTTCAAAACAAAGTTTTTGCAGATTGTCAATGGTGTGGGCAGAGGTGTGTGGATGTGCATTGTCATGCAAGATCACAACGCCCTTGGATCGCAGTCCTCTGCGTTTAATCAGAATTTTAAGCTTCAGCTCTTCAATGAGCATCTCACTGTACACACCCCCTCAGACCACAAAAAAAACAATGATTGCATGTTGCTCTTCTTTCATGCTAACCACAAGCAGGGCATCCATTTTTTCTCGTACCGCAGTTACAAATAAACTGACGTAACACATTCACACCTGCACAGCAGTGACCGGGGAGACAGTAGCCTTGAACGGAAAGCGCTGATAAAACAGTGTGGCCAACAGAGGTTTTAATATAACCGGATTGCGGATGGTGTTTGACTCACGATTGTATATATATATATTTATATATATATATTTCATAATGTATCACCCCCAGGTCCAAAGTTATTAATGCTGGATAAAATTTGGAAACTGGCTTTATTGGCAGGGCTAGTTAAAGTGACATTAAAGGATAATTCCCCTTCCCCAATGCTAGTGTAATGACTTACCTTAAATGATGCCTTTTGATCCGATCATCTTCTTCATTGCAGTAGTTTTCAGGAGTCCCTCCAGCGCTGGTGCTAGTCTCAGACCCAGCGCTGACTCCTCTTTCTTAAGAGCCCGTTCACACCAGTTGCAGTGCATTCCGGGCCGATTCTGGCCGGAACGCACTGCCTCGCATTGCGGCCGCCTCACTTTTTAGTGGAGCAGCAGCTGGCAGGCCACTGAAGTGAATGGCACCGTAGCCACGCCCTTTGGCCGCAATGCGATCGCCTGCACGGGATCGCAAGGCACATTGTGCCTGCGGTCTGGTCCGGTGCAATCAAAATGCTGCAAGCACTATTTTGATGACACCGCACCTGACCGCAGGCACAATGTGCCTGCGGTCACATTGACTTCCTGTCCCACTGAGTCTGTGCCACTGCACGCTGTTGCATTAACTTACCCTGTGTCTCTCCTTGTCTCCCGGCCGAAGATCTGAACTACGCATGCGCCCGCCCCAAGATCATTTGCGGCCGCCCGAGAATCTTCAGATGTTCAGATGGGAGCACGCGGCGTAGACACAGGTAAGTTTGAAACGTTTTTTTTTTCTTTAATGATTTTGCATATATCTACTGCTTGCTAGCATGCAAGGCTTTAGTAATTGGCCCTTATCAGTCCAAGCCATCTATGTATATTGTCTGGGATCTGTCAAGTGTTCTGACTGCCACTTAGTGCTTTTTTGTACCCCATTAGGAGTGGGCAATAAAAAGCATAGGCCTGATATAACATAGGCCTGATAAGCATCTCTTGTACTTCGGAATTTGGAGACTGTCTAAACAAAAGAAAACACATATTTTGTTTAAGGGGCAGTCTGAATTAATGAGGTCTAAAAGTGATGAATTTCAATAAACTGAGGGGACAACAGGGTTTACAAATAGGTTTTGGGGTGCCCAGACCTCATTACCATCACACCAACGTCAAATATGAGATTTATGTATGGGTAGAAAATTCTGAGAATTCTGTGTGCTAGCAGCTTGTTTAAATGTATATGATATTTTGTACATGTATTAATCAATCCTTTTAATGCCCTGTGGATGATTTATGCAATTATTTGTAGTAAATAAATTGTAATTTTTTTTGTGAAACTAAAGATTATCCCACCTCAACCTAACCACTCAACCATCACGTTCTCAAACAATTCATCCCCACACAGCTACCTCCTCATGTATCATTTGTCCTTCCCTTTTAGATTGTAAGCTCTCATGGGCAGGGCCCTCCCCACCATCTTGTCTTGAATTGTATTATGATTGTAATAATAATAACTATCTGGTCCAGATAGTTAATTGATGTATAGTACAAATATGTAAAAAAAGAAAGTCAGGAGGCGCATGCGCGCAGCTGTCATGTCAGACGTCCTCTGAGACAGCTCCGTAGCCCGCCCGAACATACCTCTTCTCAGCCGGGAGCCTCAAGCTTCCCATATACCTACCGCACTGGTACGGGTATCAGAATCCTCCCTGACCCGAAAAATTTCTTCTTCGGGCCCCCGGAACTCCCAGATGAAGAAAAACAAGCCGGCTCCAGATACGGCCCGGACTCCAGCCAAAATGGCGCCCGCGACTCACTCTCCCGCGCGCCCGTCTCAAACTCTAGCAGTGACATGGATGAGGAGGACATTAGTGGCAGAGAGGGTGATCGCTCCCGAAATCTATCCCAATCGGCGCTCCTGCAAAGGTTTGAATCAATGCTCCAAACAAATAAAGGAAGGAAGGAAATCCGTGATATAGGCCACCGCACCGCGGCCCTTGAGGATCGCTGTGATGATATTAAAGCGGACCTGTCTGAAGTCACCGGAGATCTAGGTACCTTACGTGACGAGAACTCTCAGCTACTCTCCAAACTGGAAGATCTTGAAAATAGATTCCGCCGCTCCAATCTGCGCATAAGAGGCCTACCTGAGCACATCACAGACCTGTACGCTACCACAACGGCACTATTTCAGGAGCTGGCCCCGGAGCTCCCTATCGATAGGCTGGAGATCGAGAGGGTCCACAGAACCTTGAACCGCAAACGACCGGATGGACCATCACGGGATGTTACACTTCTACCGTACTAAGGAGGCACTTATGGCGGCAGCAAGGGCCAAGGCCGCTCAAGCCCCACTGTCCTTCCAGGGTCATGACTTTCAACTGTTTGCGGACCTGGCGCCCTCGACTATTTCCAAACGGAGAGCCCTACGACCCTGTCTGGAGATCCTCACCAAACACCACATCCAATACAAATGGGGGTTCCCGTTCCGCCTACTATTCTCACATGGAGGTAGGCACCATGCCTGTGTGACTTTAGAGGAAACCCAAGCCAAGCTGGCATCACTAGGCCTCTCAGAATCCCACCAACCATCCTCGAGTTCCCGTGACAATCCCACTGCCTCTTCTAAAAGGTCCAGGAGCGACTCGGATCACAACCACTCGGGTGAATCGCGAGGCCCTGCAGTTAAGATGACTTCTAAGACTGCCACATCACGCTGAAGGATCCCAGGGCCCGTCCGGGCCGGTAGATATGTTTCCCTTATCCCAGACTGAGGGGGTCTATCCCTTACCTCTGGCAATTGAACCCCTGCAAGATGCTCATAGGGCAACTGATATACTGCCTCCATCTACCTCTCTTCAGAGATCTACGTTTCCCTTTTTCAGTATTTCCATCGCCCACTAGCTGGACTACCTTCCTGGTCTTGCCCGAATCATTTCCGCACCGTTGTGCCTCTCGACCATGGGCTTTGGACACCCTGGGATCCCCCAAAGTCTTGGAAATGCCCCCCTTCATCATTACCATCTAAACTAGACTCGGAACCCTTTGACTTACATCTTTGGTCTGCGACCTTGGGCTCCAGGGATGTCCTTCCTCGAGTTCTTTACAAATTACCAGAACACTATACTTTCTTATTAACATTGCTTCAGTAAAAATATGCCACCTATTTTTTCTAGCATATTACGTCATATAATGGTAGTCGCTTAACACTGAGATGTTATTTACTGTTAACCAAGTTTCAGTTTGGACCCTATAACCCGTGGGGTCTCCCTACCTCAATAATAGGATAATAGGGTAGATAACAACCGAGTTCTCCAGTGAGGCCAAGTACGGGTGGGCATGTCACTGTGCCCTCCTAGTTACGGTTACCTTGGGTAGACTGAGATCCATGGGATCCCTGCACTCTATGTCTCCGACACACCGTGGATTTGTACCACGTTTTCGTGATGTCTTTGTGATGTTCTTTGTCCTGTTTTGTCTTCGCTGTCCCCCAAACTTCAGGCCGATTTCCCTCATTAACGTGGATGTTAAACTAATGGCCAAAGTACTGGCCAACAGACTGAATCAAGTGGTTGGTATGTTGGTCAGTAATGACCAGGTGGGGTTTATCCCCACCAGGCAGGCTAGCGATAACATCCGCAGAGTCACTCTTCTCACCCATATAGCGAAATCCAAACAGATCCCCTCTATGCTTCTCTCCTTAGACATTAGGAAAGCATTCGATTCAGTCTCCCGGCCATATCTATTTTACACGTTGCGACTGTGGGGTTTCGGCCCACACTTTAGCAACTGCATATCATCCCTATATAATAACCCCATACCCCATGTTAAGTATTCAGGATACCGATCCCCACCAATTCAGGTGTTGAGGGGCACAAGACCAGGCTGCCCATTATCGCCTCTATTATTTGCCTTGATCTTAGAACCCTTTGCCCAGAAACTTCGCTTCTCCCCTAACATATCTGGAATTCCTCACAAGGGTGCGTCACATAAAATTTGTATGTTTGCGGACGACACTTTAATCTTTATAACTAACCCCCTAGGATCTCTACCTAACCTCATGAAAATTATTACGGACTTCTCCTCTATTTCGGGTCTACACATCAACGATGCTAAATCTTTAGCCCTAAACATATCCCTACCCACCAATCAAGTGCTGTCCCTACAACAAAACTATAACTATACATGGTGCCCCTCCCACCTCCCATATCTGGGAATCAAACTAAATCCATCCTACCACTCATTATATAAAGCAAATTACCCTGAAATGGTGGCCAAATTGTTACAATTGTTAAGAACTTGGGCTAATTATCGCCTTTCCTGGTTGCTTAGGATTGCGGCTGTCAAGATGACCCTCCTACCAAAAATCCTCTACCTGTTTAGAGTCCTACCAGTGTGTGTCCCGGCCCCTATACTGCATAGACTACAGTCACGCATTTTCGCCTTTATATGGGGAGATAAGCGACCCAGAATTCCCCGTCGTACGCTTTACCTCCCAAAGTCCCAGGGGGGACTGGCAGTCCCGAACTTATTCAAATATTACCAAGCAGCACAAATAGGCCAACTCTCTAAATGTCATGCTAACTTTGAGTCCCCGGCTTGGGTGGCGTTAGAAAATGCGTTGACACATCCATCGACTGTTGCCAACCTTCTTTGGCTTCCCCCCAGACACCGACCCCTAATCTCTAATCCTATCACTTCCCATTCCTTAAAACTATGGGACTCGGTACAAAAGAATTATGGACTAATATCACCACATAAACCCCTCATGTCCATACTGAACAATCCCTCCTTCCCCCCGGAACTTCACAGCCCCTCTAGCTTCAATGAATGGTCTTCACGCAATCTCACCTCTTTTTGGCAGTTGCAATCCACCTCAGGAATTAAATTGTTCCCTTATTTGCAGGAAGACTACCAGTTACCCACCAAGGAACTCTTTCGCTACCTCCAGATCAAACACTTTATTACAGGATATATCAACCATCAGGACAGAACCACCACACCTTCGCCATTCAAACAAGTCTGTCGGGACAACCCCCATGGCCCAGGGCTTATCTCCCTTCTATACACATCTCTCCTGTCTCTACCGGAGGATCCTCCCCCATCCTACGTGACTAAATGGAATGCTGACCTAGGGGATGTCATGGATGAGGATTCCTGGCACCAGTCTTGGCAGAACACTAAATCCAGCTCGAGGTGTGCAAGTATGTTAGAGATAAACTACAAGGTGATCATGTGTTGGTACTTGGTACCTGCCAGAGTCGCCACTTACAACTCCAACTGCTCACCAAATTGTTTCCAAGGATGCCCTGTTTCGGGTACGTTTATCCACATCTGGTGGAGGTGTCCAATGGTCGCAGGCTTCTGGGATGAGGTTTTCGCCCTCATGAACTCTATGGTCTCCAAGACGCTGACTAAAGATCCAGTCTTTGCCCTTCTCAATTGTAAACCAGAAAATCTCCCCCGAAAGACCTTTAAGCTCTTCCTCTACATCCTCTCATCTGCTAAGAGAGAGATTGCACTAAATTGGCTCACAAAGTCACTTCATGTCTCGCACGTTATCAACCATATTCATTGGATCATGGCCCAAGAGAAACGTACGGCGCAACTCGAGAATAGTATGCACTAATTTGAAGCTATATGGTCCCCATGGATAGACACATTTTTTGACTCACCTCTCTCCCGTCGACTATGCCACATGTGAGGTTATAGCTGTAACCTTATAATGAGTGCCTCCTCCACTTAGTGTCACGGTCCGGAACCCTACCCCTCTCCCTCTTTCTTCCTCTTCCCCTGTGTTCCTTTAATGTCCTTTTGTTGTCCGGTGTCTCCCCATGTCCTGTATGTCCTATGGTTGCTAGTATCACTCATCTACCATACAAGAGTCCTGATTTACTCGACTGCTCCGGTTCTATTAATCAGTGAACTGCATTTTTATCAGCTTACACCATACCATCTGTGATCCTCATAAGATAACATCTGAACCCAGCCGGGCAGTACTGTCCAGGGCTCCACTTAAACGGCATATCGGGTGAAATTGTAAGATAGCTGATAGATCTTGCATAAGAGCAGTACCCCAGGGAAAGACAGTGGGCTCCTCCACTATTGTGATACTTCTAATGCACTGAATTTTGTTGTATATGTATGACCTGGTCACAACAGGCATCAGTTGTTGTTATTATAACTTGTTTATGACTGTTTGTACTGTAAATCTCAATAAAAACTATTTGAGAAAAAAAAAAAGAAAGTCCATTTTCGGGGGGTATTTAATTTTTTCACATGACTGTATATGTATTCAGTTTACCAGCTTGTGTAGACTGAACTCCAGGCTAACAGCTAAATTCACAGAAGAAATACATACGTAAAAGGGAGCTCTTTTACCTGCCGAAGGATTTGTCCATCCAGTCCTGAGATTTACATAGCCCTGCCACATAGCACAGCCCTGTCTGGAAGGGAGGGAGAGCTGATTTTTCTCTGCTACAGTTAAGTACTACTTAGGGCTTGTTCACACCAATTGCGGTGCGTTCCAGTGCGGTAGCTGCTGAAACGCATTGCAATCGCTCACAAAACTTCCCCCTTCGTTCTGTGGCGGTAGGGGCCGTGGCGGTGCATTGAAGTTAATGACACCGCAGCCACGCCCCCCGCCTGCAGGGCGATCGGACGTGTGGCAAAACATTGCCTGCCTTCTGTTCCACTGCAAAAGCAAAAAATAGAGCATGCAGCATTTTTTGCGTTAGCACTGGAATGGAACGCAGGCAATGTTTTGCCATGCGTCCGATTGCACAGCGGGCGGGGGGCGTGGCTGCGGTGTCATTAACTTCAATGCACCGCCACGCCACCTCCCACCCTAGAATGAAGGAGGAAGTTTTGTGAGCGATTGCGGTGCGTTCCAGCAGCTCCCGCTCTGGAACGCACCGCAGTTGGTGTGAACAAGCCCCTAAGGGTCTTGTCCTTCCCCTAGCCTGTGACTGAACAGTAAAAGGAGAAGCAGCAGACTGATTGGTGGTTCTAAAAATATTGTGAATCATCTGCACTCCATACAGCGTTGTGACCTTGAAAGAATGGTGGTGCTCACAGTGATAACAGGTATGGTGCCCTGGGGAAGGGACTGTGATTTATGTTATCACTTTGTGCGTGCTGGTGATCTTCTCTTCACTGATTGGAACTCTCCTCCTATCAGCACGTTCCTACCGATAGTTAGCACATGAACACTGCAGCACAACTGATTGCTTCCATGAGCTGCTTCTCTCTCTCAGTGTGAGCTCTACTGTATGGGGGACTGCAAGAGGCTGATACCAAGTCAAATTTAGGGTACTTATTACATTTAAAAAATATGTATAAGGACATGTTAATAAATACAAAGCTACAATAGTTTGGGTCGTATCTGGCTGGAGTTTTGTTTTTTCGTTATCTATTTATAAAAGTGACCTAGAACCAATATGCCTTCCCTTTAACAGCTGAGCTTTTCTCTGATCAATGGCCAAAAAACGGAAACTTACTTTTCTGCCCAACTGCCAGACTTAATAATCAAATGAGAAATGGCCTGGGGAGCATAATTATATTCTGTACAAAATAATATTCTTCTATCACAAAGGAAAAAAAAATGCTACAGAAACGACCCCGCCGGTCTGTCTGCCTCCTTGCCGCACAACAACAACAAAAACGCCAAACCACTGAAAGCGTCTGAATTGCCAGGCGCGGCATGAGTCCTTGGATGGACCAGGGAGTGACAAAAGAGGAGCGGAAGTTGAAGAGAACATCAATTGGGAAATCGCCAGGAGGTGCTTCCAAAGTGCTCAGTGCGATAAATGTGTCAACGGCCCGCTGAGAACCATGTTAATAAAAAAAAAAGAAGAAAGGGTGCTAAACCTAACAACATAATAAAATATTGAAAAACTCAGATGGCACAGCTATCACTAAAATATAGATCACGGTAATATCATCTTACGTGTGTCTGCGTCTCAAGCTGGCCGTACACGTGGCAACTTTCTGTCACTTTCAACCACTTCCGAGTCACTGGGCATTGCAGATACATTTGGAAGCAGACATCAGAGACTAAGCATTCTATGACCCACAAGTTTGGTTGACTACCAGCAATACCATTTATTGAAAGATCAAACTGAAATGGAATTGCAAAAATTATGGAATTTTTAGCTTGAATGTCAAGTCAAAAGAGTTTAAATAGAAAGGGGGAGGGTCAGAACCCCTGTTGGGTTTATACTGCTATCCACGGCTCCATTAGTGAGATTTACCCTGTCCAGGATATTTGGATAACTCTCCAGTACAGCAGTTCTCAACCTGTGGTCACGACCCAAAAGTGGGTCGAAAACCGTCTGTTGAGTGGAACAGCAAAAAGTATCCAAACAAACTCACCAGCCAGCATGCAAACAAACTTGTCTCACCGCTGAGGTTAAAAACAGAGGTTTAGATACACGTCTTCTGCAGAAAATGTGAAAGCTGCACAGCCGCGACAAGGCACCTCTATATAGTGCGGTCCTAACTCTAAACTATGAGAGTCTCCATTTTGGAGCACATGTGGCAAAAGATAAAATGGGGTGAAGGTTTGTCAGGAGAAAGCCTAACCTCCCTCAAAGGCACAGGGACGCACATGGGACCCCGCACATCACAACGGCAGCTGAGGCCCCCCATGCGTCACTGCACCAAATCAGTCAAGCAAAACAGATGGCAAACTGACTCATCAATTTGTTACCAGCTTTACAGCAAGGTGCATGTGGAAGGGCTTTATAAAGTACAACAGCAAAAAGTTTGCCAGCACACTCACCAGCCAGCATGTAAAAAAACTTGTCTCACCGCTAAGGTTAAAAACAGAGGTTTAGATACACGTCTTCTGCAGAATATGTGAAAGCCGCACATTGAGTGCGAAACCCAGGTGGGAAAATTTGCTACAGATTCACAAACAATAATTTGCTTAAGAAACGTCTATCCCATTAGAAATGATACCAAACATTCTGAAAAATTGATTTTGGGTTTGCTTTCACTAATCTATGTGACTTGGTAACCGTCAGTTCATTCCGAGCTCAGTGACAGTTAAAGATAAGCCGTGGCCATGTGATACTAGAGAGGGGATCCATTTCTAATATTGAACTGTATCCAGAACTAGAATACTAGCTCAGTAATTGGTACAAACAATCACTTCTATCATTCTTTCACCTTAGTCTCC
>NW_017306335.1:2680676-2713690 GCF_000935625.1 Nanorana parkeri
GCGTTGGCTTGTTCATAATGACTTAAATATCATGCAGCGAGAGCTCTACGAGTCATTATGTAAAAAGCCTGGAATATCCTCAACACAAATTATCCCCTGGGATTCACTTCATTAAGTAGATAAGTGTGAAAAATAATGAGCTGTAAAAAACAGAAACATTCTTAAGGACATGAAAATAGAGCAAAATGAACGCCTGCGTGCAATCTGCTTTTATCCACACCCTTGGGGAAGGGGGCGCCCTCAATTTACATACAGTATGTGATTGTGTATTAGTTATTGGTTTTAAATTCCCGGTGATGACAGTTGTCACATTTCATTCACATGGTCATTATCTATGTAATTGTTAATTATCATTATTGGCCTCATGACCCGCCCCATAATGCTGAGCAAAATTCTATTTCATAGTCTGCAGCCAGATGTATATATATGTATGATTCTTTCCGACCCGGGAACAGGTCTCTGGTGTGCAGAGCTCACCATCACATTATGAGATATCTGCAATGTGAAATGACATGAAATAATATTCCTTCATTTTCCTATTATGAAGCGTCAGGGCTGATTGACATTTCTGTGGGAGAGACATTTCCTGCAAAACACTGCCTGACAAATATAAAAAACCGCTTCCTTCTGTGTACAACCGTCACTCACTAAACTTCTTGGTTGTCATGGAAACCAAATCTATCTACCTATTTAATTATTTCATATCTATCTATCAGTATCCGACCGAGAGCCCGGCAGTTTCAGAGAGAGAAGGGGACCCGGCTGCATACCTTATCCCGCCAGGTGAACGTCCCTTCCTCTCTCTACCGGCGTCCATCACCAAGATGGCCGTGGGCAGGTATCAATAAGATGGCCGTGCATGCGCGATGATGTTATCACGCACGTGCATGGTGATGTCACGCGTCACGGGACGCCCCTGTATCTATCTATCTCCTATCTATCTATCTATCTATCTAATTATCTCTCAATCTCCTATCTATTTATCTATCTAATTATCTCTCAATCTCCTATCTATCTATCTATCTATCTATCTATCTATCTCCTATCTATCTATCTATCTATCTATCTATCTATCTATCTATCTAATGATCTCTCAATCTCCTATATATCCATCTATCTATCTATCTAATTATCTCTCAACCTCCTCTCTCTATCTCCTATCTATCTATCTATCTATCTATCTATCTATCTATCTATCTATCTAATTATCTCTCAATCTCCTATCTATCTATCTATCTATCTATCTATCTATCTATCTATCTATCTATCTATCTATTAATCTCCTATCTATCTATCTAATTATCTCTCAATCTCCTATCTGTCTATCTATCTATCTATCTATGTATTCACTTATCGTTTATAATATGTATACCTGGTGGGAAATGTCACAAAAAAATTTCATGGATTTTAGAATTGTACTGAACAATCTATTTTTAAATATTTCATTATTCTAGTAGCTTTGTCCTTTAGGAGCAGATTTCATTAGAGCGAATGTTTTTCTACCTGGCGGATAGTTTCGCTGACATTCAGCCTTCATCTGACAAGCAGGTTGCTCACAGCAAACAGCAGGAGGACATCCATCGATCTGCCAAAATAAATATTTTTATGTATTGACTTAAAAGGCACTTATTGGATGAAGCACATTGTGCACGTTGTTATCCTTTCTAAAGTTTAAAGATAATTAGCTGTAACTTTCACAGGCATTGACCATTTCCCCCACTTCCCCTTCCAGGATCCGAGCCCAAAATTACTGGACAATTTGATTTATTGATTCCCTAAGTATTTATTTTTCTCAGTTTTGCACAGTTTTGCACATTATATAAAGCTTTACCTAATATATTATATGTTGTTTTTGGGGAATGGATATAGGGGTTATTTCTGATGGGAGATTTGTGTGAATGCATTTGTATTATCTCTTTTTTTTTTTTTTTCAAACAAAATAGTGAAAAAATTGAGAAAAAAAGTATTATCCTTTAATTTTTCCCAACGCAATGTTTATGTAATTTGCACACCCCCAGATACTTACCCAAAAACTATAACCACCAAACTCTGCTGTTTGCAATTTTATCTCATAGGTGTGATTTTATGCAGCGTAGCAGAATAATAAAGCTCAAAGTGCACACGCAGTGAAAGTTTTCTGTAAACTGTTAGGTTAAAAAAATAGCACAAAGCTGACCTTTTTCACAGGTTTGTTATCGCTAAAAATCCAAGCAATATTGTGTTAATTTTTGTGAGCATTTAATGATGCAGATGTCATCCAGATCATCCAACATTATTGTTGGGACTTGGGGAAAAAAAATACACATATAGCTATAGATATTGTTCAGCTTCCAGCATAAGAAATTGTTTATCTACCTGCAATATCAAAATCAGCCGCAAGATGGTGCTGAAGAGTAGGGGTGCACAAATACCGTTTTTTGGGTATCAAGTACGAGTACCGATATTTTGCTTTCTGTACTTGCCGATACGGAATACCGATACCGAGTACCGATACTGGTGCTTCTGCTGGCATGGAGCCAGCTTCCCGGGCAATCAGTAGGCTGGGCGGTGGGTAATGACATGCCGCCCGACTTCCTGATGGCCCAGAAAGCCGACTCCATGTTGAGCTGGCCTGAACAGCCAGCTAGATTCTGATTGGCTGGGCAGTCGGCTTTCCAGCTAATCAGCATAGAGTCAGCTGCTCGGCCGCCTCGATGCTGATTGGCCGGGAAGATGGCTTCCCAGCCAATGAGCATGGAACCGGCTTCCCGACCAATCAGGAACCCAGGAGGTGGGTCATTTCTTGCAGCCCGGCTTCCTGATTGCCCGGGAAGCTGACTCCATGTTCCCCCACGGCACTGCCGGTCAGAGGAAATCTTCCTCTGACCGGAAGTTCCGGTATCGGGGAAGGTATCGGAGCATTTGGACGAGTACTCGTCCAAATACTCGGTATCAGCACCGATACGATACTAGTATCGCTATTGGTGCATCTCTACTGAAGAGAAAACATCTCCATTTTCAGCAGTTTCAGTTTTCTTTTAATAATAAAAAAAATTCCCAGCATCCCTCACCCCTAAGAGAAGGAAACAAGTGCAGCATGGGAGTTAAGGTTCCCTTTTAGAAAAGAGGAAAGAAGAATCCACTGCCATCTGCAGCGCTGGAGGAAAATGCCCAAATCTCTCTTAGGCAGCATTGCTGGTACGGATGGACTTGTTTTTTTCTGTATTTGTTGACACTATATTTATATATTTTATATACTAATTGTATATTTCTATGTTCTTTCACCAGTTTCACCCCACCCTGTTTGTTAATAAAACATTGAAATTTTACTCAGTCTGGCTAATTGCAGAATAGGAGGCCCTAGCTGCATGTTGTGCTATACACAGGCCACAGGGCAACATATAGAAGGAAGAGAACAGAATATATATTCTGATCAGTGCAGACCTTATCTAGACCTCACATGAAGCTGTGCAGGAACAAATTACTTCTAATTGTGACTACTGCTGACTGTAATCAAGCAATCACAGGGCAACCTATAGCAGTGATCTGTTTCTGCAGGGAGACCCTGCAACGGATCTGTCCCAGCCTCCATACTCAGAGGAAGTTATGTGATGTCATTGTGACATCAATAACCTCTAATGTAAACACAATGTGGAAGAGTTGTGTTTACAATGATCTGCTGCAAGCGCTCCTATAGAGCACTATGTAGTAAGATCAGAAGTCCAGGAACTGGTCCCTTCAGCCCCTGGGCTTAGTGCTGGATGCCGACTGTCACTGACACACAGTTCACATGGTGGCTGGGACCTACAGGAGCCACTGAGTCTGAGTGCCGTTTTAAAATGACACCCGGTAATCAAGTGGTTTTTCTCAGAGGCTTTCAAGTGGATGTAAACCCCAACTGGGTGAGTTCAATTTGCTAAAACTCTGTGTATCATAAACATGTTCCCATTTCAGGCCTGCTGATCTCCTCTAGGTTTTTTCAACCACTTTCTCGCACCAGTGTAGGCTGCTTATCATTGCTCTGGTCCACCATCCTCAAAGTGATAATGTGGACCATGCCTGCTCTTGGCATCTTCTTTTTAATTGCTGTCTATGTCCCTATTGGGGAGATTCTCCCCTCTGTTTTGCTGACAACCCTTGTCACCGAGAATGAAAGTGAGGGGAAATCCAAAACTTTAGAGTTGTCCACAGAAGAGGAGAGGGGAAATCTTCCAATGGGGACACCTGTCTAAGAAGCAAATTCCCTCACTTCCCTCTGAGATTTTCTCTAACGTCCTGTCACGTACCAGGAACTGAAGGTAATAGGAAATCTCCCCTCCTGTACACAGATAGTGATAAATAACCTGGTAGGGGTTTAGACCCTCCCCCTACTCTATCACCAAAAAAGTTTTGCCTATACTTTGATCTTTATTTTCAACTAATATGACTAAACTTTATGTATGTTATAAAGTGCTTATATTTTTGTTGGCCTATGTATAACTTGTTGAGAAACTCTGTGACCATTGATGAAGGACCAATTGAATCCCTTCTATTAAGCTCTTCCAAGTGTTGCAGAATAGTAGTTGATGGCGGTAAATAAAAATACACATGAAACAGAAGGAACCTACTGGGACTGGAACTATCTCAGATTTTTTTATTGTCAGCACAAGATAGATCAGTGAATTTATGCATCCAAGTCAGGTTGACCATTCACCTTGGCGCACAATTAAAATGCGCATATGTTTGTCACCCTTGCAAATAACCTCATTGGCCCTCTTTCATGGCAGGAGATTAAATTACACGTCTGATAATTACTCAGAGCACATGAAAGCAGATGAGAGAAAGACCTTCAACAGAAGATGGGCTCGGCGCCCCCTTAGAACTTACCGCCGTTTAATTTATTTGCCGTCATTGAGCATTACCGGCTTCATCCGTTTACCCTGGGCCCCCTCCATCAAAGGGTTTTTGTATAATTCCTCTGAATTATTCACAATGCAACAAACTTCATCTCCAAATCTGCACAGACAATATCCGGCAGGAGCGATAAGTCCTAATTGCTGGAGAAACGCACAGAACCGCCTCGGAAATTAAAGCGCAGGACCTAATGGTGCCTTCTTTGTGTCCATCCATCACCTGATTTCATTCAGCGGCCGTGGAAAAAAAAAAACTGGGTGTTTAATCTCCTTTAATTGAAATAGTAATTAGGGTTTAGGTGCGATAAGTGGAAATAAGAGCGATTTCCATTTTGCTAAAATCCCAATCTTCAAAGCCAAGCTGTCACTTGTGACAGGACCGCGGCCGTGTAGAATAGACTGGGAAAAGGTGGAAATCGCTTTTATTGTTTATGGTGAAATTCTACTTTTCATTAAAGAAATAAAACAGCAATCATCTGGAGGTGATAAAGGGGTATTCTGATGCCAATTGCTGTGATTTATCCCTTCCTGAGACCACTATACCTGATCTGTAGGAAGCAGATACATTCACTGCAGACAATCTTCATCAGATAGCTGAACTCACCAAATACTTTGCATCCAGGATGATTTTTATTGCATGCAGCAGAATTCTGGCAAACAATATGATGTGGTAGACATTGGTATTTGAAGGTCAAAAAGGAATATTTCCCGCCTCAACTCATGTGCACACCTGGCCTAATGATGACAGAAACTCACACTGAGGAAGAAGGAAATTACATTATACAAAAGGGGAGGATACACAGAAAAAGAAGTGTAATAAACACAATCACCACAGCAGCATCACAGAAGATAACTATGGAAATACACAATAGATGAAAGCCAATGCAACTGCATTGCTTATACAACTGCTGTGGAGGCAGCACAATGGATTTTGCTCAAAATGAATTCATAACAGCGTTCACAATTTCTTCTCAAAAATTTAATCGTGCTTGATCTAAAATTGCTTAAAATATGCTTAACCCCCTGCCGCCGACTCCCAGTAGCTCTTTAAGGGGATCTTCACACTTAAAGGGCTTGGCTGCTACAGTGGTCACATGATTGGGAGCCTAGTAAAAGATCTGCTGTCTGCACACCTTTAAAGTAGTAATAAAGACAGGGCATGTTTTACCTTAATGCATTCTCTGCATTAAAGTAATAGATGCCCTGTACCTTTCTGTGTCCTCCATCCCCCCAAAACTTACCTACCAGCGCCGCTTGTAATCGCCGCCCATCCCTTAATCGATCTTCTGACCTTCCTGTTTGCGGGGGAGGAGATTGAGGGCAGAATAGGTTGATTCTGCTGTCAATCAACCTATTGGGCGGAGAGGAGGGGCATGGCCAGCCGCCGGGCTGTGTGTGTCTATGGACGCACACAGCCACGGCTGGAAACAAGCACGCACAGGTGCCTCCATAGCAGCAGTTAGCTGATGGAGTCACCAGTGCAGGGTGCTGAGGGGGGGAACTGTGGGGACCACTAGAGAACGAGGAATTGAAGGATTAATTTAAAATAAAATAAAAAACAACTCAAGATCTGAATCCCACAGGGGTGCTGCCGTGTCTACAAATAAATAAAAGAAAGGTTTAATGTCACTTTAAAGGGGTTCTGAACCCTCCGTTTTTTTTGCCTATATCTACTGCTAGCAAGCAGTAGTTATAGGCAAGAAGTTAAAAAAAAAAAAAAAACGCTTGAACTGGTTTTAAACTTACCTCGTTATCGCTGCTCGATCCCGCGCCGAGAATCAGGAAGTGATCGTACGGCCGCAAAGCATCTTGGGGCGGGCGCATGCGCAGTTCCGATTCTCGGCCGGGAGACGAGCAGAGACGCAAGGTAAGTCTATGGACGCGTGCACCCGCCTGCAGACTCCGCTGGATCGGAGAGACAGAGCAGTCAGCGCTGGATCGGAGTGACGTCACACCACTGGAGGGACACATGAAAACATGGGGAAAGAAGAGGAAGATCAGAATAAGAGACATCATTTGAGGTAAGTGCTAACATTTACATGGGGGGGAGGGGAAACATTTTTTGGCTTTAATGTCACTTTAAGCTTCAAAATGTTAAAAGTCTCTTGATACTTTGCCTGACAAAGGGACCCTGTGTCATTCCAAAACATTGCAATTGTATTTCATGCTGCAAGAACATCAATAAAGACGACAATATTGAAACTTAAAGCTGTATGGACAACATATATTTTACTAGTGTCCTGTGGCCCCATTTATAATTTCTTCAAACATCCAACTATAAGATGCATATCGGTATGGTATGTGAAGTAGATATTACCACGATGACTGGGAGCTTGTCCCAGCAGCTCACAATTACAAACAGTGACTGGGAGCTGGTCTGGTATGGATTTTGGGTAGTGGAAAATGTCATTTTGTTTTTAATTTTTCCGTGGAGCACCTCTTAAATTCCATACCAGACCCTGCTGATAGGGCTGAATTTCAAGCTGTGTGCGGCTAGCCTAAATGTGGAATTGGAAAAAGGCTGTATCTTCTCTAGGAACACTATAATTAAAAGAGATTGCAAGCTAAAGCCAACTGTTATGCCTTATGGTTAAGATCCCTCTTTGTCTTGAGTCAGTTTTATGGGGGTCAGCACTTTGATAATCAGTGTTGTCTTCATGGGATTAGTGGTTGCTTTGATATGCTAGAAACTGTACTCACAAGTGGTGCTTTAGGGACTGTGAGGACTGTTGTAGACTCAGGAAGAGCAAATTAATTCAGTACTCTTCTCGGAAAAAGAATAATGCCAAAAATTAATATACAGCAGCAAGATATGATTGTGTTCTTTGGACCAATCATAGATTACATTATGTTAGTGAATGGGGGCAACTAGAAAAAAGTTGGATAGTCAGAAGCCTTTGAAGATTTCATAGAAACCAGGAGGAAGACACTAAGCCACAATTAGATAACAACTGCAACCAGAAGCCATTTCCTGAGGATGCTTGATTGCCATGAAGTCCTGTTCAATACAGAATCCTTTAAACTTGCAACTCCAAGCTTAGTGACTTTTTTACTGTATCCTCATATAGAAACCATTGCACTTGCTAGAGAATGGTTTAGTGTATGCATGGTATGTACAGTATGTATGATCAGGCTGTATGTGTTGTATTGTTTTTCGTGTAACAAAGTAGTTTGTGCATGTACTTTGTACTTATAGTAAAACTACATTAAATACTACTTCTAGGTCATTTTCCTTGGCTTTACTACAAGAATCAGACAAACAAATAGCTGTAAAGGTTTCCCTAGCAATACAGGGATTGAATTGCCTTGCTGTGAATGTGCATTTGTGGAAACACACACAGCTTACTAACACACACACAAGGGTGGCTCCATAGGACCCTGCAAGGGAAAAGAGCCACCCTAAAACAGGATACTAGGACCAGTGCTCAGGGGACCAGCTGATTCTGCAGGAAACAAAAACTCTTAAATATCAAGGAGCAGCGTCCATTGTAAGTGATTTCGTCAGCATTTGAAATAGTTTAAAAACATTTTGACTTTACTATCAATTTTACTCAGAATAAAATTTATATAAACAATAAAATATCTATAAAAAAACCAGAACAATAGCTACCATATGTATTCACAAGAACAAGGCAAAAGATAAACAGACACACTGACTTCTTTGGCTTCTAACGAATATGTAACATAAATTATTTAGATTGGTGTTTGTTGTAATGTGTCTCTCCTATCCAGTGATTACAATTCTTCCGTTCATAATGAAGGTCATTATTTTTAAGCTAGTGTAGCTGTGCATCCAAAGCAATTATTAATTCATATTTCTCACGCCAGATCTCCTCTCCATAGGTTCAAACACTCATTACAGTTATATTTTTAAGTCGAGTCGAGGCGCATGGATGAGAATAGTATTTACCGATAGCGGGATAGCCAGCTATTAAGGAATTCGAGGCCAGTGACCCGTCATTGCGGGGTGTGCAGGGGTCAGGAAATTATAATATATGGAAAGAAGAACACAATTAATTTAAAGGAGAACTATGAGGCGAGTGAAAATCACTCAGCCTCATAGTTCTAGCCGACCTGTGACTATGAAACTGTCACAGGTCGGCTCAATAGATCGGGAAGTGAGCGAACACATACCGTTGCTCGCTCACTTCTCGATTATCTCCCTGCAGAGAACCGTGACTGTCACTCAGGCTCCCTGCAGGGATTCCCCCCTCCCCTGTCCGATCCTCCAGCGCTGACTGGCGGAAGGGACGGGGGAGGGGACGGGCACAGCTGCCTCTGCCTCTAGATAGTCAGAGCCAGCTGTCACTCACGCAGCTGGGTGGATCCAGACAGTAATGTCGGGATCTGTCCCGGCTGCGGTGTCTCAGTATACCGCGAGCTGTATATTGTGTATTATATTGTATTATATTATTGTGTCCTCTCGTTACCCTTAGGATAACTATGGGGAAAAGCCCTGACCCCATAGTTCTCCTTTAACTTCTTTTCCGGTTTGTAGGCAAGCCTTTCTCTGAACTATATGCTTTAAAAAAAAAAAAAAACATACTGCTTTTGTTGAAGAACAAAAGAAAAAAAAACTTTTTGCAGAACATTTTCATATATTGTAAAAGGTTTTATCTTTTCTGTATTCTGCATTTTCTGTAAATTCTAAATAACACTATTTCACTACATAGAGACTGTTAAATTCGGAGGGTCTTTCTTTCATTTTTTTTACCTGATGATCCTGCCAGTAAGACACTACCTCTTCTAGAGTGACAACACTCAATAAACTTTATCTGTGGATGGATAGTGTTGTCATCATAGAACAGGAAGTGTGTTAGGACTATAGAACTTGTCTGCCTCCCCTCATGTCTATTACATAGTGGGAAGGTGTTATGTAGTCCACAAAGGTGAACTGGACAGGGCTGATAACACTGCTTGAGATTGCAGTGCAGCACATGCAGCATGCACATGAAGCTACCAGCTCACTGGATATCTGGCAGGATGAACATGCATTTTTTCCTCACTTGTCGAAGAGATACTGTATGACAAAATGCTTGTAATATTAGGATTTTCATACAGGGGTCTTACCCCTGACCCATAGCTTATCAAAGCTGAAACGCTTGCTGCACTAAAAGGTCAGTGCTGGGGGATGTCTACAATGCTTGTTCACGCTCTGTGCAGATGTCTAAGTAAACTGAACAGATCACATGGCCAGAAAATCATATTTTTGCTTCCTCAACGCAGTGTTGCCAAGGCAGCAAATGTTCAATTCTTCCTGCTTAGGAAAATCATATCTGTTGTAGATTGAAGTAAAAACAGAATTTTTAACAATGTAAAATTAAAAAACAGAGCTGAGCCCACAACTAATTGCAAAGTGTATTCTATACCTTGAGGATTTAGCTTCCAATGGTAGCGCGTTAAGGTCTCTTCCACTCGCTTAGGACCTCTTTTTAAGGGCTTCTGTGCCCACTTTTATTGAATTCAACTCAAAGGTTCACACAAGTTTTCCCTCACAGGGGTTTTCAAACATAACATACAGCTTTTCTTCAGAAAAAATTGCACTTTTCAGTCTCACCGACTTTAGGAAGGTCCTTTAACACAACGTCTGGCCACACAGGCTGCTCGTTTGCCACGCAGGCTGTCTGCTCCCCAGTCCACACAGGCTATCTGCTCCCCAGTCCACCAGCCACACAGTCTGGTTCTAGGGTGGAGCTCTTCTAGGAGGCTGGGCGTTCTTGTAGAGGCCCTAACAAGCCAGCTAGCTTCAGCTGGGCTTGTTACCTCCAAGCCTTCAGCACTCTCAGCTCTTCCCCCTAGAGGACAACCTTTTTTATAACACCTGAACCTGGCATATACATCTCTGCCATCCTGGCTAGACACAGACCTTTTTATCAGCCTGCTGCCACAATATATATATATATATATATACCCAGGCATTTGGAGCAATCATACTAATTACCCCCCAATATCCCTCTAACTAAATAAGTCCACTTTGTTCAGTAGCACCAAGCCCTGAGAAAGCTCTAAAATCCCTGAAATGCGTCACCAGAAGAGAGGTGAAGGGGGGATTGAAGACATTTATGTTCACTTCCTATTGTGTCTCCCAGACAGGAAGTACAGATGGTGTATTATGTCCTATTTATCAGAATAACTTTTTTTCTAAAAAACATTCAGCCCTGAGCTGGCAGTGCTTTTGGTGGCCATTGAATTTGAGGCCCCTGTGTCAAAAGGCAAGTGATAGCCTTTTGTGCCACATGGAAAGAACTAGCAGATAGCCCTTCTAGCGGGCATTAAAACAAGGATCCCCGTGCAACAAAGAGGAGCTCTAGCCATTCCACCATTGGCAATTTTGCTATATTTTTAACCCTTACAGGGCCAATGCTCTATTGATTTATTTCCTGATAGTTCAAACACCGACAACAGCACTTTCCCAGCTGGCAATGTTTTCCACACACTGATAGTTGGGGCGATGGAGGTCGAGAGGCAGCGGTATACAACCTGTAAAAGAGTGAGTCTCTGTCAGTAAATAAAGTTTTATAATAGACAATCAGGGTGGGGAAGAACGCAGTGACGCAGTCCTGCTCTCCCCTCGCTGGGACAGTCTAGGAAAGTGATAATTGAGTTATGAATTATAGATGCTGCGAGCGCAGCTGTGTGAAGACTGAGCCTTGCAAAGTTAAACATTTCATTGGAGAAGCTTGGTGAGATTAAACCGGATGGATGATGGTGGAGGATGAGCAGACCAATTCACAGAGTCATTAGCTCTATGACAGGGGATTATGGGGAAAAAATTTAGCGGTAAGAGCCATGATAGTTCAGCAGCTTTTTTACCCTGCAGGATAGTATAGCGGCAGCTCCGCGTTCGAGGCCATAGGAAGGAATGCAGGGGTAGAATTGGGAAGGTCTGCTAGCTCTTGCCTTGTGGTACAGGGATCCTGGGTTCAGTGCACACCAGCAGCCAAATTATCTAGCTCTTGCCTTGTGGCACATGGGACCAGGGTTCAAAGCCCACGTGAAGTATTATCTTTTAGCTCTCACCGTGTGACACATGTTGGAAATACAGCAACATATCCTGATGTGTACTGTTATGTCTTTTGAGCTGTAGATGGCACTGTAGTGCAGTGTTACTCTCTATATGCATGCTTATCTATGATACACTGGAAGTTTTCCTATCTATATGTTTCCTGTACAATGCTGTATTCCTACATACATGTAAAATTCTTCTAAGCAAGTAAAACGTAATTCATCATTCCTCAAGATCGCAGTGCTTCATCTAAACATATAACCAACAACACAGAGGTCTTAGTTTCAATGCCCATCTGAAGCATTATCTTTTAGCTCTTGCTCAGTAGCACAGAGGTTTTAGTTTAATGCCAATGTGTAGTATTATCTTCTAGCTCTTGCTCTGTGGCATAGGTGTCCTGAGTTCAGTGCAGCACCCTGTTGCTCTTTCTCCTACAGGATCGCAGGGCCATCTACTTTCTTGAAAAACTTTATCTTTGAAATAATTGCTTAAAGTGAATTTGTAACAGTTTTGCTGGTGAAATGAAATGTTCCCCACCACCAAATACTAATTTCTTCCTTTGAGGTAGTAGCCCAATCTCCATCACACTGAGGCGAGTGGAGGTTCCTTAGTCCTGTGTAAGTTTGACCAAGACAAAGCCAAAAATCATGGGGTAGAGCCCAGAGCAGGTTCCTTTGCCCAAACAGGCTTACTTTAAACGGGCCACGGAGCATGAACTCTCCAAACCCAAATCCTCCCTAACAGCAAGGATCACATGGCCAAATGCCTGGGTTTTTTCACATGATAAGCAGTGTCAGGAAACTTGCAAAGTCTCCTCCAGGAAAAGCAAATACATCAACCTTTGTAGCATGTTACTTGTCCATCAGAGGAAGAATCTTAACAATTATCTAAAGAGTATTAACAAATGTCAAGTTAACCCTGGAGTATAGTTCCAATTTAAATTTAGATGGCTCAGGTGCTACTGTCTAGAATGCAATCCATGTGTCCTCTAATGGATTTTCTTGCAGCAATTGTTCAGCAAGGGAATGAACTGGACTCTTAGACTTGAAGATGGGTACTTGAGGGAGAACCTGAATACATGAAACATGGTCTTACAATAATGACTAAGTCAAATGGTCTCTGAAAGCACAGCTACAGACTGGCCCTTCCCCTCCCTAGTCAACCCCTAAACCTTGGATTTGTTTAACTGTGTATAAATACCTTTTTCCCTGAAGTCTTCTGTCTGGTCACGTGACAGGTCCTCTGCTTCTTTCTCAAGCAGTGGGGAGCAATGTATGATGCAGAAAATGCTGCTCACACAGTGACATGAATGCTCTTCCCTAACGCATTCTGCTGCAAGCCCAGGGCAGCTTGATGGTATGCCACCAGGGGCGGGTCCATGACGCCCCTGGGCTCACAGGAAGTCAGTCGAATGAGGCTGGGCCAGTGACTTCAGTCTTTGCTCTTTTACATCATTACATCAAAATACACAAACATTGAAGAGTGACGGCAGAAAAAGAGCAAGTGGTCTATCAAGTCTGCCCCTTTTTTGAGTTTTTGAGGTTTTTTTAACCTTTTAGTTTTAGTATAGATCTTTGTTTGTCCTAAGAATATTTACATTCAGTTACTCCTGACTGATTCACTACCTCTGCTCGAATTCTGTTCCAAGCATTAACTACTCTTTCGATAAAATGATACTTTCTAAGGTCAGTTGTGAACTTTCATCCTGCTAGTATGAAGTATCCCCATGTTCTTTTCTTCATTTTCAAAATACAGCTGCCCAAAACCTTCTACACACTTAATGCATTTAACAGTTTCAATCACGTAACAGACTGGAACCCAGATGTTAAAATGACAACTGGTCCCTGCAGTTTTAGGTCCCCCTGTAAGAGTGCTGCCAATAGGCACTTGCCTACTGTATCTAATGGGAAATCCAGCGCCTCTCAAGCTGGCTAATACAAAATCACCTGCACTACATACAGCGTACAGACCTTGTTGAAAGGTTGGTGCTTGAAGTGACAACATGGATGGCGCCGTGTCAGATACAGTCCATAATAGAAGTCACCAGCACTTGATGATATGTGCAAGAAGTAAAGCACTTTTTATTAAATTGTCCCATGCATCATACAGCCAATGTTTTGGGGCCACGCACGATCCCTTCTTCTGGGCAACATATGAAACGCCCCGAAACTTTGGCTGTATGACGCATTTGTGACAATTTACTAAAAAGTGCTTTACTTCTTGCACATATCATCGAGTGCTGGTGACTTCTATTAGGGTCTCAGGCTGGCTACACATTGAGCACATTTTGGGCGGTTTCTGATGAACCAGCCGAAATAGGCTCAGTGGGTGGCCCTGTCTGCCACCTCCCATCCGATATCCTTCGAAAGAAATATCCCAAGAGCCAGGAGGAAAATTGCCAGCCAAACAGCTCTTGCATCCAATTGGATGCAGGCACTGCTAAAGTATTTTGACAGCCAGCAAGGCCAACAGTCATAATACAGTAGCGACAATGGGAGATTCCTCTATCTATGCTTGAATGGCAGAATCTGTTAGTTTGTTCTTTCAGCCTAAAAACTGAATGAAAAAAATCTTTAGTGTATACCCATCCGTACTCTGGAAGTGAGCGAAGATTGGAATAAATAGTAAATATAGATGCATCCTAAAGAGCAGTAATAACGTTAACACTTTATAGCTAAATGACAAGGTCTCTTTAGAAATGTTTTTTCATACATGGAATATGGCTATTATTATAATATTCAGGAGAACTGCTAATGATATTATGACACGCATTATACTCAGAGACTTTCCTCTAATGAGAACACAGGCTGTTTGGATCAAAATAAAAAAAACAATCCGGGTCCCGAGTCAGAAATGTGACCTTTGTATGTAAATTCCGCCTGTGGATCGCACTGTAATAAATTGTTATTTTATTTCCGATGAGAAGAACGTGGGTAAGTGACAAAACATAATTAGAGAGAGGCAAGCGGTGACCCCCAGAGGGACAGGGAGCAGCGTCCTCTTGAAAGTTTGAGATAAAGATGGGAAGCATGAATGAGTAACTGGCTCACCCGTATAATGCATGACCGCTGAGGTTTAATGTCTCGCTCATTATAAAACAACAAGTCCCTGAGGCTAAATAGTACCTTGCACGTATCATATGGCGAACCCAGAGGAAGCCACCACAGTCGAGCTTTACCAACCGAACGCCGCGTTCTAAAAATAGCAAACGAATCGGCGTTGCTTCACAAAAATAGGACATTATTAGCAATTTGCTTCTTGTCGTCTCCAACTTACAAGTGTGCTGTTACATATTGAAAACTTTTATTTTCTTTATTTCCTAATGAGGCACAAAAAGGGCAAAGTGCAGGAACTAACAGCAACCAATCAGAGGTAATCTTTCATTCCTTGTCCCTATAATAAATTCAGGTCTGGGTGCTTTTTTCATTCATTGCTCTTCGCCTTGAATGATTGCATGAGCCTCCTTACCTTGCACCTCAATTTTATACTTGTGTTGCAAAGAAGAAAAACGTTTTACAAGAGTATTAGTAAGAGGGTTAAAGTATAACTGCTATGTTATCATGAAAAGAAGGGTGTCCCGGCAGCCACAAAATGGATACCATTCCGATCCAACTTTTACCTTTAAAGCAGACCTTTACCCCTTTGACTAAAAAATCACACCAATGTACAGCTATGCATGCTGAAATGAAATCATCTTATATTTATTAGCTAAACAAACATATTTTTCTTTTACTTACAATTTTTTTTCCAACTTCCTGGTCCACTTTGGCACAAATGATCTATGTATGTTTTGGAGAAAAGGGGAAGTTTCTGTTGTTCTTATACAGAAGGAGGATCAGTAAGCATTGCCACTGTAGGACGGGGGAATCAACAGGTAAAAATAAAGAAAAAAAAGTTTGATAAAAAGAAAACCACCACATCTAAGACTAGTAAACTGCATTTCTCCCCCTTTTTTCGGGGGTTTAGTTTACACTTTGAAGGAGTTTTTTTTTTTTGCGCATTGTAGTGTAGTGATAGAATAAGATGGGGAAATTCAGCTTATGGGAGAGAAGTGTATTAAATCAGTTTTGCACATTGATGGCCAAGCTGAGGGCACAGTTATAGGGTTATTCAGGGGAGGAATCTGCTCCTTGACTCTTGAGTCCATAATGCCCAAATATAAATGTTCTGCTTTTTATTTCCCAGCTGTGTACTCAAAGTTCTAAACAAACCAAAGCAGCATTTACTTCCCTTTACACTTCTTCCTCTTTCCCCCATCTGTTGTTTGAGTATTAGGTTTATTAATGAAGAGGGAACCCGATTGTACCTTACGTATTAAAAACGTCCAACTTAAGTGCTGTAGCGGGCTGCCAAATGAAATATGCGGGCTGCACACAGTTTGTTGAGGTCTATCTTTAGTTTGCCAGCAGCAACCGCTTCCATCCTACGGACCCAAGATTGACCTCCCTTGACTCTGATACCAGCATCTGTCTCCTTAAACCTAGTTCAGTGTTTCTAGCTGTGCAGCAATGCCACTTGCTGGATTAAGTTGAGATGATAATTCTCTCAATTTATGCTCCTGAAGAAGCCATTGGATGAAACCCATAGGACAGTAGTTAGCTGGTGCCATCATCACCCTATCATGTGACCCCTATCACAAGTCCAGAACCAGGGCTGTAGCTACCATGGGGCGAGTGAGGCACTCGCCTCAGGCGCAGCCGAGAAGGGGGCGCAGCAAGGGCAGGCCTGGCTGCGCCCCTGTTGCCATGTACTGAAACCGTATCAAAGACATAACTTAAACACATTCATGAAAGGAAGGGGTACTCTGATTTGAAAATGTTCACAGTCTAAAGGAGAAGGCATAGAGCCAGTTTAGTAAGATTCAAACTGCATGAAAACTCTTAACAATGAACTTCTCATATTTATAGCTGTGCAACAGTGTCACCTGCTGGCTTAAATTGAGTAAGACAATTCTCTAAAATGAATGCTCCTGAAGAAGTTATTTAATGAAGCGTGTAGGATGCAACTAGGCAAGCGACATCAACACCCTATCATGTGACCTCCTACACATGCAGAGACGAGCCTAGAACCCACAGCAAATGATGGGGAAATGGCCCATGTTGTTGCAGAAGGACAAGCAGGATGAAATATTTGCCTCAAAACCTGATTCTGTCTATCATAGTGCAGGGTGCACTTTCTTAATTTAAGCATACACACAGTGAATGTTTTCAGATGTGCAATATTTTTTAATAAAAAAGCAATACACTATCAGATTTGTCTGTGAAGGTTCTCATTCGCTCCGGTCATGGTATATCTGTAGAAAATAAATCAAGGCAACTGGACTTGCTGTATTTTTCTTGGAGACGTTTCGCTGGTTATCCGACCAGCTTTCTCAATTCAGAATGACTTGTACAAAAATCTTTTGGAATAAATATGGAAAAATACAGCAAGTCCAGTTGCCTTGATTTATTTCCTACAGATACATTATCAGAGATTGCTTTCTGCATTTTATGTAATTTTATGTTCCCCCCCCAGACTCGTCCATGTCTTAGGACTGCATTGACCAATGCTGCCCAGCACAGCCCAACAAATTTACAATGCAGGAGAACAATTGTGGGACAGAGCATTGTCACCCTATAACAGGAAGTGCCTGAACAAGGACCTTCTAGGCATTATCACCACCAAGTATTATTTTAAAAAAAGCTGCTGCAATACTTGTGCAATCCCAGTGTTCCCTCTTACAATTCCCTGTTTGAGAGCCTGTTAGGTATCTGCGTATAATTTCAGCCTAAAAGCCACTTTCCACCGATATAGAGGGATTTGGTAGCTCTGCTCTAATGAATATGAATAGAGATGCGGGACTGCCAGTGTTTTATTGAAAAGTTTAATTTGGAGGTAGTAGAAAGCAAGCCTGTGTAATTATTTTACCATTTACTGTTGTGAAAATTTCAGCTTGATATTAATTATACAGAACAATCGCAGCACTTTGAAGTAATTGCAGTGCAAGTTTCAGGCATGTTGAATTATGTTCTTTGTGTTTGGCCTGCTAAAGCTTCAAGCAAAAGAAGCAGAGACATTGAAAACATGCAAACTGGAATTGTGGGTAGATTTAATAAAATAACTGCGGGCTTATGTAGACAGAGACTGAGAGATTAGATGAGAGATAGATAGATAGATAGATAGATAGATAGATAGATAGATAGATAGATAGATAGATAGATAGATAGAAAATATGCAAACTGGAATTGTAGGAAAATGTATCATCTTTAGTAAAATACCTGCAGGCTTATGTAGACAGAGACTGAGAGACAGACAGACAGAAAAGATAGAGATAGACAGACAGATAGAGATAGAATAATGGATAAAGAGATAGACAGAATAATGGAGAGAGAGAGATAAATAATGGATAGAGATATAATAATGGAGCGAGAGAGAGAGAGAGAGAGAGAGAGAGAGAGAGAGAGAGAGAGAGAGAGAGATAGAGATAGAGATAGAGATAGAGATAGAGAGGGACAGAGAGATAGAGATAGAGATATAATTATGGATAGTGAGATAGAGATAGAATAATGGATAGATAGAGAAAGAGGTAGCATAATGGATAGCGATAGAATAATGGATAGATAGATAGATAGATAGATAGATAGATAGATAGATAGATAGATAGATAGATAGATAGATAGATAGATAGATAGATAGATAGATAGATAGATAGATAGATAGATAGATAGATAGATAGATAGATAGATAGATAGATAGATAGATAGATAGATAGATAGATAGATAGATAGATAGATAGATAGATAGATAGATAGATAGATAGATAGATAGATAGATAGATAGATAGATAGATAGATAGATAGATAGATAGATAGATAGATAGATAGATAGATAGATAGATAGATAGATAGATAGATAGATAGATAGATAGATAGATAGATAGATAGATAGATAGATAGATAGATAGATAGATAGATAGATAGATAGATAGATAGATAGATAGATAGATAGATAGATAGATAGATAGATAGATAGATAGATAGATAGAAATAATGGATAGATAGATAGATAGAGAATAATAGATAGATAGATAGATAGATAGATAGATAGATAGATAGATAGACAGGTGAAGTAGGATTTTGTTTTTGGCTGGAGCTCCTATAAACACAGACAGGCATTGGCAGCCTTCATAAGAGAAGTGATTTGTGAAGGAACAATAAATAAATGAGATCCTTCGGCTTCGTGATGCTGCATTTTAATGAGAAATTGAATCAGAAGAATGGTTGTTTCAGAAACAATATTATTCGTTGTTTCCGTATATAACACGCAGGATCAGGATGAACACAGAGGATTTGAGAGGGAAATAAGAGGACTCACGTGTTGCATGTTGGAGAATGTGAAGTTTTAAAGGAAAGCAGGAATCTGTGTGTCAGACCTGGGTCATGGCAGTGTTCTCTCCATACAGAACACGCAGCCCTCACCTATTCACTGGCATGATGATAAGAGATGAGTGAAATGATTCACAAACCGGGTGAATCTGTAAATTGTGCATTCTTGAGTCCATCTTAATATATACAGATAGATTTGTCCATTCTGTGTACAGAGTGACTGTCAGGATCCAGAGCACCCCCAGGTGGCGCTGGAGCCGGGTCCTGCAGTTCCTGTGCTCGCCTGCGGGTGTCTCGAGCAGCCAGGAACTTTAAGGAACCTGCAGCTCCAGTACTCACCTGCGGGTGTGCCCCAGCTGTGACTGCTCATCCCATCACCTGGGGCTTCCTGGGAGGGTATTTAGGCCCTCCCTGCAGTCAGGAAGCTGGGTCAGTATTGTGTTGCTAACCTGACTGATGCCCTTGCTTCCTGAACCTTGCGTCCTATCTGAAAACCTGTTACCCGACCACTCTCCGTTGAATCCTGTACCACGCTGACCTCCTGTTGTCGACCCGGCTTGCACCTGACCACTCTTCATCAATCCTGTTCCTGTACCGCGCTGCCCTCCTGTTAACGACTCAGCTTGTACCTGACCACTCTTCTGGTATCCCAAGGCCTGCTGTACATCTGCAGGCCTGTTACCCCTCTTTGTTGGGTTTGTAGTTTTTGTTGATGTGGAACCAATAAACTGTGCATATAACCCTATCCTGTGTGGGCATAGGGTTGCCACCTGTCCGGGATTCACCCGGACAGTCCAGTTTTTGAGTCCTGTGTCCAGGTTTCAGGCCAGCTGACACCCAGACAAAAGACACTAAGAGCTGCCAGGTCCCGTACTTGCTGGGGACCTCGGCAGCCTTCCTGTGAACCTCAGGTGCCTATAAACATCTCTGTCTTCCTGATACCATGCTGCCTGCCTCTGGACCCCTGGTGAGACACCACACAGCCCACACAGCACTCCTGAAAGCCTGCATAGCCCACCTGAGACCCTACACAGCCATCAGAGAGTCTGCATAGCCCACCTGAGAGCTCGCATAGCCCACCTGAAAGCTCGCATAGCCCACCTGAGAGCCCCCATAGCCACCTGAAAATTGCTGCATGCAGCACTATTGTTCGAGTTGCACTTGAAGAAAAGGTGGCAACCCTATGTGGGCATATTAATTTGGTCATTCCTGAATCATGTGATTGCCTGCTGCAGATGAGGCAAACATTCAGGAGAATCAAAAATGTAAGGGTCGCAGTTTTCCTTTATTAGTTCTTCATGTATCAAGCTGCTCCAAATATGGGGCCCAATGACAGGGGCCAGACTCCTCAACAGACAACTCCAAGCAGCAAAGTACAATCAGCACATGCTAGTGCTCTCCAGAAAACCGTACTGCTGTGCTAAAATCAGACATTCCACAACATTTACCTTCGTCAGGGCATAATATAATCTGTTGCAATAACATTCAGCGTTCTTTTCCCAATGCTTGTATTTGGAATGGCAGCTGCTTCCAATTCCAAGTAGGGCTCAAACCAATTAACCAGCTCTTGTGAGGAGTACTGAGGCAGGGTGTTGTGCTGTTTTCTGGAAGCTATGTACAGCACCCTGGTTGCCCCTCCCACCAGCCATTATTTGCCTGCATTGCATAGAGAAGCATAGAGACCCAAAAATATCACCTGGACTAAAGTAAGGTATGTAAGGTATGGCAAATTAAACTTTCCCTTTACCCATACGCTTTATCTCTTGACAGAGATTGTAGATCTTGCTAAGTACCTGGGATCTGTACACCTGCGGTGCCCACTATGAAGGGCTCCCACGATCCCTGTGCTGAGTTCCAGGGTCTGCACTAATACTAGTAAGTACGCCCAAATGCTCCCGATGCCTATCCCAATACTAGAACTTCAGGTGGAGCCGGCTTCCCGGCCAATCGGGAAGCTGGCCAATCACGAAGCTGGGCAGCGAGTCATTTCCCGTCACCTGGCTTCCTGATTGGCCAGAAAGCCGGCACCAGGTGACGAGGGAGCATGGAGACGCCTCCTGGCTAATCGGGAAGCCGGGCGTCGAGTCATTACATGCCTCCCTAATGGGACTTCCAGTATCGGTATACGGTATCGGTAAGTACCGCAAAAAATATTGGTACTCCTACTCGATATAAAAAAAAACGGTATCGGTGCATCCCCAGGGGGCGCTGATCTGTCTCTGCAAGTGGACGGAGCCAGTCGTGAGATGACAGCTGGCTCCTCCCAGCTGTCAGTAGCAGGCTGTCGGCCTGCCAATGGCCGGCCGTTCGGCCAGCTGCTCCTTTCACCTCGGCTCAGTCAAGCCGAGGAATATGCCTTCAGCTCGACTGAGCTGTTTGGCCAACTGTGGGAGCTGTACGGGCTATAGTGAATAGCCTGTACAGCAGCCCTTTTTTAGTCCTGAAAATAATAAGCAAAATATATTTTTAAAAGCTATACATACAAAAATGGCTTGGCCAGCTGATTTGAAAAATGTTCCGGAGGGCTTGGCAGCGAAAGGGTTAAATTATAGAGTCATTCCTACTTGCTTACACCTTTTAGGTTGTGTTGGTTAAAGAAGCAATAAAGGAAATGCGAAACAATAAAACAATAAAGGAAATGCCAAACAATAAAAAAAAAAACTAATTCTACAATAAATAATGCAGTTCAGCATAAAACTGTCATGACAGATCCTCCTTCCTCGGGTTCTAAAGGGACCTGATAGTCTCTGATTGAATTCACTGCTAATATTATATTTATTAAGTTATATATTTATTATTTTCATTTATATCGCATTAATGTATTCATTTTCTGCAACAGTTTACATTGGAACATTCATCAGTCCCTACTCCCCAAGGAGCATGCACTCTAACAGCCCTGCTATGGTCATACACAGGGACAAACGCAGAGGGAACAATTTGAGTGGAAGTCAAATGACATGTGTTCAGATTGTGCGTGGAAACCCACAAAATCTCAGGGAGAAGAATTCTCATATGGACAGTGTCCTAGGTAAGTGTTGATCTAAGATCTCCAGCGCTGCAAGGCTATGACAGCCTCTGTGCTCTATCTGCTACGTTGTTGGTGTGCACGGTACTTTAACCTTACAAAAAATGGTCACAATGAAAATATAAAACATTTATTACTTTTATTACATGTTTTCAGAAGAGTTATAAACAGAGCATGTTAAATAATTCAACCTGTACAAATGATACACCTATCAACCCGGATATGACCATAAGGCTTGGGGATAAAGAGCAGCTCCAGACTTCGTAAAAAAATAAAGTGTATGCCAGGCTGTCTTTTTTGGTTTTAGACAGTGTGGGGAAGGATTAGAACCCCTGTCGGGTTTACTGTTGACTGGGGCTCCATTAGCATACATTCTAACTGTCCTGGATATGTTAAGACAATCCCATATCTTGACTTTCTCTTCCACCGCTGCTGTGTCCTGGACCATGTCCAGAGATTAAAGCATTTGGGGGTGCAACTGGGTGGTCCCCACATATTTAGAGGCAGGATATGGGCAGAACCAACCTGAATAGTGGACCTAATGGGCGATCCCCGTATATTTAGATGTAGGATATGGGCAGAACTGACCTGAAAAGTGGACCTGATGGGCGATCTTCACATACAGTATTTGGAGGTAGGATACGGGTAGAACAAACCTGAAAAGTGGACGTGATGGGTGATCTCTGCATATTTAGAGGCAGGATATGGACAGAACCAACCTGAAAACTCGATCTGATGGGGATCTCCACATATTTGTAGGTAGGATATGGGCAGAACTAACCCGAAAAGTGGACCTAATGGGCGTTTTCCACATATATAGAGGCAGAATATGGGCAGAACCAACCTGAAAAGCTGACTTGATGGGTGATCTCCACATATTTAGTGGTGGGGTAGGGGCAAGAGCAACCTGTAAAGTGGGCATGATGTGGACCCACCCACCCAGAAAGTGGGCTGATGTGGTGCGTGGATCCAGGACCATAATGTTGGCAAGAATGCATTAGAGAGATTTTCCCTCACTTCCTGTCCCGCTCATAATGCTTTCACCAGACAGGAAGTTAAGCAAACTTTGCAAAAGGGATACAGACCGCAATTAAAAGCTGAAAGTGGTCATCTAACGGGAATGGGGGGGATTAATCAACAGAGTTCCAGATATCAGTAATACCCAACAGTGGGGTCTACCCAAAACAAAACAAAAAGGTTTTTGGAAATCTTTTGCTTTAATTAGTCACAGTCCAGAGACATAATTATGAATAAATGTAATTGCAATTGCTTTTTGTTTTCAATGCTCAATACACTTTACAGAGTGCAAGAAATATGACATATGACTAACATATTGAAAGCAGCTCTTACTGAGATTATAATCCATGACTCTCCATAAATTCAGTTTCATTGAGATGCTCAGTGAAGACTACAAAATCAACCAATGAGCAGCAGTTTCCTAAGAACTGATCGGTTGAACGGGAGGAGAAAGCTCCAATTGTCCCCAGTAGAAGATGGCTGTTACAGAAATAGTCAAACTAGAAAAAATGGTACATGCATGAATCTATAACCGGCCTTTATAGCAGGGCACACATTGGGAAGGCTTACAACAATACAAAACACAAAAATTCCCCAGCCTCAGCCTGCCAGCCAGCCTGCAACCAAACAAGTAGCCCTGTGTTTTTGTGTTTTGTATTGTTGTAAGCCTTCCCAATGTGCGCCCTGCTATAAAGGCCGGTTATAGATTCATGCATGTACCATTTTTTCTAGTTTTACTATTTTGGGTTAGGGGGACGCACTGGAGTCCAGCGTGCATTTTTGGTTGCTGGGCCTCCAGTGCGTCCCTGCACCTTTATCAGGAGGAGTTGGCTACCTCCAGGTACACCTGCATGTAATTTATCAACTTCATTAATATGCTCACACTTGGAGACTCGGATACATAGAGTTAGGACCACACTTTGCAGAGGTGCCTTGGCGCGGCAGTGTGGCTTCTACATATTTTTGGCCAAAAGTTTGTGCAACTAAAACCTCTGATTTTAACGCATACTGTTGACAGGGCTACTTGTTTGGTTGCAGGCTGGGAAATTTTTGTGTTTTGTATTGTTACAGAAATAGATCCCAAGTATATTGAGTATTTAAAGGTGAACCTGTTACTGTAAGCAGTTGAAATATTTTGGTGGTGTCATTCTCTAATTATCCATCATCACCTGCTCATCTGTCGGCATCGGTTTCTGGCTCCATATTGGTGCTGGATTTCTCAGCCAAGTTGAGGACCTTCTTAAGTGGCGGGTCCCCTTTAAGATCTTCATTCCCATCTCTTTTATCCTGAGTTCTGAGATCTTCACCGTTGTGATACGGGGATGCCAGGATCACCTGTGCAGCCTTTGGATTGTCCCTCAAGAAGACGGCGTTGTGTCTGGTGTTTGGAATCGGAGCCTGAAAGACAAAGGAAGAAAATAATTGGTTTCACTGGGCAGTCAAGAATACATTTGTGCGTCAACTGCCAGTGTGCAAAACAGGATGCAGAATACTGATTATTATTATTATTATCATCTTGTAACAATTGTCTGTTAAAACCTGTTATGATAAACAAGCTACTAAACTATCTTTGCAGATGTAAAGTGGGCGCCCACAGGTTGGAATGCACTTGCAATCCGCTGCTGCTAGTCCACGGGGCCTCTAAAAACCACCGGCCCCTGATTTATGCATATTTTGTTATCTAATAGTCAGTCCCGAGGCATGGCCACATTATATCGAACAACTAGTGATGAACAGAACTGAGACGTTGGATCAGTTATAGTTTAACCAAACTTTTACAACATTTGAAAACTTACAAAATTCAAATTGTCAACCTACAAGCCTCATTGAAGTCAAAGGAAATACCAACCAGGCTCCAAAAAGTGTGTATGATATACTTTTGATACAAAAGTATATACATATACATTGTAGATCATGGTTTGTGAAGATCCTAGTAGAACTACCTGATGAGATGATGAGGGAGCCGTAGCCACTTCCTTTGGAAATCCTATCAGGGATACTAAGATAGAAGGGTTGGACCTGGTGGCACTAGTGGTAAAGCTAAGGGTGCTCAGGCAACAGTAGAAGCAGAAAAAGGCAGAAACAGTCTTCGGAGCAACCTTCAGTCTCCCTTTTTGAAATCTTTATGAATAAAAATTACACTGAAATTGAGATTTGGCTCAACATCCAAATTCATGAAATTTGGTCTGACTCACAGGGAATCCAAATTTCAGGATCAGTGAAACCCACAATGCACTGCAGAGCCTCAGCGCAAGAACAGGTCCAAGATATTTAAAAGGAGCTTCCACAGCCTACAGGAGCCATTTAAAGCCAATTTCGCCCTTAACAACTACCAAAAATCACTTTAAATTAGCCTTCCCCATTGACCCCAACGCAGTTCAGCCTTCCCCATGCAGTTCACCAACAATTTGCCTGCAGTGCATCAAAGGATGGGCCGGGGCATTTGCCAACAATTGCTCTGTTTTAACCAGAAAAAGTTCTATTGGATTACTACTGACTGAACTGCCTCCTTTGCATTTGAAATTCTAGTTTAGTAGATTACCTCTCACAACAGGCGTGTGCTTTAAACTATGACAGAAGACCAATTTTAATTGTTTATTTCTCAACTTTTATTTACTAACATTTTGAGGGCTTTCATCTAGGAATGTGATTTTGGCCAAACTGGTTTCACTACAAAATGTCTGGTTATACCAAAGCTGAGACATCCAATTATCAGAGTTGACATTTTTTTTTTAAATTAAATCTTTTCTATTAAATCTAGAAATCTATATCTGCTTTTTAGGTAGTTTGTAGTTTAGGCTTTTCTTTTGCATTTGTGTTTTTTAACTTTTTCATTAAAGGAGAACTATGAGGTGAGTGCTTTTCACTCACCTCATAGTTCTAGCCGACCTGTGACAATGAGACTGTCACCGGCCGGCTTAGTAGATCGGGAGGTGAGCTAACACATACCGGCGTTCGCTCACCTCTCGATCCTGTCACGGCTCTCTGCCGTGACAGGGGAGGGGCTGGATTCCCCCCTCCCCGCTCCGATCCTCCAGCGCTGACTGGCGGAACGGACGGGGGAGGGGGCGGGTACAGCTGGCTCTGCCTCTAGATAGGCAGAGCCAGCTGTCAGTCACGCAGCTGGGCGGATCCCGGCACAATCGTCGGGATCCGCTTCAGCTGCAGCGTCTCAGTATACCGCGAGCTACAGCTCGCGGTATACTGAGCCTAGGAAGACGGAAGGACGCTAGTTTGTGTCCTCCCATTACCCTAAGGAGAACTATGGGGAAAAGCCTTAACCCCATAGTTCTCCTTTAAGTTATTTGTGTACTATTGGTTTATTTTTTAGGGTTTTTTTTCTTTTTTTTTGTTAAAAAAGTATAATGAGGCTATTATTAAATCTATTCTATTAAATGTAAGTATACATTTTTTTTATATTTAGGTTCATTTAGGTTTTTTAGTTTTTTTTGCATTGGTGTTTTTCCTTTTTTTTTTGCTTATTAAGTCATTATTTCTGTATTGTTGATTTTTTTTCAAGTTTTTTTTCTCTGTTAAAAAAGTAAAATAATGAGGCTATTATTAAATCTATTCTATTAAATGTAAGTATCTATTTTAGTTTTTTGTATTTAGGTTCATATAGGTTTTTTTTTCCATTGGTGTTTTTTGTTTATTAAGTCTTTATTTGTTTAATGTTGGTTTATAGTATTCTATTTTTAGGGTTTTTTTCATTGTGTCTCTTTTTTTACTTTCTGTTGAAAAAAAAAAGTAAACATTTTTTCTTTCTCCTTTCTGAAAACTGCAACATGTTTCCATTGAATTAAAAAAAAAATTCCACTGGAGTTTTTCCATTCTCTGTAATGTCAAAAATGGGGCTGGGAGTTCATGTTTACCATAGTTAACCTGGGCTGTACTGTGCTGACAGATCTCATAATCAGTTGTAAGATTTGAACAGTGTCTGTCCTAACAAAGGAAGCATTAGAGATCAGGAAGCAGTGTCTCTTAATTAGACCTACATAAGACGTCCTTAGACCGCAAGAGCCCAGGGGAGGAGAGGCTGTGGGGACCAGTCTAGCAGCCCAGTAGACTTAGGATCAGGTGAGTATATCTGCTTTATTTGACTCCCTTAGACAAAATGAGCACTTAACCCTTGCAGTCTGGGGGTACCCCCACTGCAAGGGAACAGTTTTGATTTTCCCAGAGTTCTGCTTTGATAAAATAAACTAAATTATCCTAAATACAACCAGACTCAACTCATCCCTACTCTCCATACACAAATGTGAAAGGTCCCAGCAATTCATATTTCCCATGCCATGCACACAGCACACAGTCATGGCACACAGCACACAGTCATGGCACACAGCACGCAGTCATGGCACACAGCACGCAGTCATGGCACACAGCACACCGTCATGGCACACCACACACATGCCATGGCACACAGCACGCATGCCATGGCACACAGCACACAGTCATGGCACACAGCACACATCCATGGCACACCACACACATGCCATGGCACACAGTCATGGCACACAGCACACAGTCATGGCACACCACACACATGCCATTGCACACAGCACACAGTCATGGCACACAGCCATGGCACACAGCACACAGCCATGGCACACTGCATACAGTCATGGCACACAGCACACAGCCATGGCACACAGCACACAGCCATGGCACACAGCCATGGCACACCACCAACATGCCATGGCACACAGGACACAGTCATGGCACACAGCACACAGCCATGGCACACAGCACACAGCCATGGCACACAGCACACAGTCATAGCACACAGCCATGGCACACAGCACACATTCATGGCACACAGCACACATTCATGGCACACAGCACACAGCCATGGCACACCGCACACAGCCATGGCACACAGCACACCAGTCATGGTACACAGCACACCGTCATGGCACACAGCACACCAGTCATGGCCCACAGCACACAGTCATGGCGTGCATGGTACACAGCACACCGTCATGGCACACAGCACACCAGTCATGGCCCACAGCACACAGTCATGGCGTGCATGGTACACAGCACACCGTCATGGCACACAGCACACCAGTCATGGCCCACAGCACACAGTCATGGCGTGCATGGTACACAGCACACCGTCATGGCACACAGCACACCAGTCATGGCCCACAGCACACAGTCATGGCGTGCATGGTACACAGCACACCGTCATGGCACACAGCACACCAGTCATGGCCCACAGCACACAGTCATGGCGTGCATGGTACACAGCACACCGTCATGGCACACAGCACACCAGTCATGGCCCACAGCACACAGTCATGGCGTGCATGGTACACAGCACACCGTCATGGCACACAGCACACCAGTCATGGCCCACAGCACACAGTCATGGCGTGCATGGTACACAGCACACCGTCATGGCACACAGCACACCAGTCATGGCCCACAGCACACAGTCATGGCGTGCATGGTACACAGCACACCGTCATGGCACACAGCACACCAGTCATGGCCCACAGCACACAGTCATGGCGTGCATGGTACACAGCACACCGTCATGGCACACAGCACACCAGTCATGGCCCACAGCACACAGTCATGGCGTGCATGGTACACAGCACACCGTCATGGCACACAGCACACCAGTCATGGCCCACAGCACACAGTCATGGCGTGCATGGTACACAGCACACCGTCATGGCACACAGCACACCAGTCATGGCCCACAGCACACAGTCATGGCGTGCATGGTACACAGCACACCGTCATGGCACACAGCACACCAGTCATGGCCCACAGCACACAGTCATGGCGTGCATGGTACACAGCACACCGTCATGGCACACAGCACACCAGTCATGGCCCACAGCACACAGTCATGGCGTGCATGGTACACAGCACACCGTCATGGCACACAGCACACCAGTCATGGCCCACAGCACACAGTCATGGCGTGCATGGTACACAGCACACCGTCATGGCACACAGCACACCAGTCATGGCCCACAGCACACAGTCATGGCGTGCATGGTACACAGCACACCGTCATGGCACACAGCACACCAGTCATGGCCCACAGCACACAGTCATGGCGTGCATGGTACACAGCACACCGTCATGGCACACAGCACACCAGTCATGGCCCACAGCACACAGTCATGGCGTGCATGGTACACAGCACACCGTCATGGCACACAGCACACCAGTCATGGCCCACAGCACACAGTCATGGCGTGCATGGTACACAGCACACCGTCATGGCACACAGCACACCAGTCATGGCCCACAGCACACAGTCATGGCGTGCATGGTACACAGCACACCGTCATGGCACACAGCACACCAGTCATGGCCCACAGCACACAGTCATGGCGTGCATGGTACACAGCACACCGTCATGGCACACAGCACACCAGTCATGGCCCACAGCACACAGTCATGGCGTGCATGGTACACAGCACACCGTCATGGCACACAGCACACCAGTCATGGCCCACAGCACACAGTCATGGCGTGCATGGTACACAGCACACCGTCATGGCACACAGCACACCAGTCATGGCCCACAGCACACAGTCATGGCGTGCATGGTACACAGCACACCGTCATGGCACACAGCACACCAGTCATGGCCCACAGCACACAGTCATGGCGTGCATGGTACACAGCACACCGTCATGGCACACAGCACACAGCCATGGCACACAGTCATGGCACACCGCACACAGCCATTGCACACTGCACACAGCACACAGTCATGGTACACAGCACACAGTCATGGCGTGCATGGTACACAGCACACAGTCATGGCACACAGCACACAGCCATGGCACACAGTCATGGCACACCACACACATGCCATGGCACACAGCACACAGTCATGGCACACAGCCATGGCACACTGCATACAGTCATGGCACACAGCACACATGCCATGTCACACAGCACACAGTCATGGCACACCGCATACAATCATGGCACACAGCACACATGCCATGCCATGTCACACAGCACACAGTCATGGCACACAGCAATGGCACACAGCCATGGTACACAGCCATGGCACACCACCAACATGCCATGGCACACAGCACACAGCCATGGCACACAGCACACAGTCATGGCACACAGCACACAGCCATGGCACACCGCACACAGCCATGGCACACAGCCATGGCACACCGCACACAGCCATGGCACACCGCACACAGCCATGGCACACCGCACACAGCCATGGCACACAGCACACAGTCATGGTACACAGCACACAGTCATGGCACACGGCCATGGCACATAGCACACCAGTCATGGCACACAGCACACAGCCATGGCACACAGCACACAGTCATGGCACACCGCACACAGTCATGGCACACCGCACACAGCCATGCCACACCGCACACAGCCATGGCACACAGCACACAGTCATGGCACACAGTACACAGCCATGGCACACAGCACACCAGTCATGGCACACAGCACACAGCCATGGCACACAGTCATGGCACACAGTCATGGCACACAGCCATAGCACACAGCCATGGCACACCGCATACAGTCATGGCACACAGCACACAGCCATGGCACACAGCACACAGTCATGGCACACAGCCATGGCACACAGCCCCCAGGCACGCCGGCCATGGTACCCAGCACACAGTCATGGCACACGGCACACAGCCATGGCACACAGCACACAGCCATGGCACACAGCACACCAGTCATGGCACACAGCACACCAGTCATGGCACACAGCACACCAGTCATGGCACACAGCACACAGCCATGGCACACAGCACACAGTCATGGCACACAGCACACAGCACACAGCCATGGCACACAGCACACCAGTCATGGCACACAGCACACATGCCATGGCACACAGCTTGCACCAATAAAGAATGCTTCCTCCTTGGTACAGGGCAGCACAGCATATAGACATACAGTTCTCATTCATTATGAGTGCAGTGAATATGAATAAACTCAGGTGATGCTGATCAGTTCATCCTCCAGTAAGTAAACCAGACAAGGTCTAATCTCCGGAGATTTCACACTGTCCCCTGCCATCTCAGGTGTTCACGCAGCACATCCCTGTGCCATTGCAGATAAGCAGCTGCTGCCTCTGTTGTGAGTCTGCACACCGCCGCTGATAATCGTCTTCATGATTGAAAATCGTCATGATTGAAAAGTTCACCTAAAATACGTTTTTTTAATGTGACTTCTACAATTTTACTTGCTTGATGTTCTATATGCTCCTGACTTCATTTGCAGCTTTGCAGATTATGTATATGAAGCAGCACATTTAACATGGCTGCTAAATGACTGCTGAGATCAAATCAATTAGTCACACCCAGTCGTCCCAGTCTGACAGAACTGCACTGAGACTTCATTCATGCTAGCAGCAGAAGCACATGGATAAGTGAAGAGCAATGCAATTAAATAAGTGAAATGTTTAAAGTTAGACCATCATGGCGTATTTTTTTTCCATGTATGCATCATATAAGTAATGTGTCAGTGTAGTAGTTCATTACCTGCCACAGAGATCACAGTACTCCCCTGACAATGCCTTCTTAAGGTGGACATTCACCCCCTTTCACTAAAAATCACATCAGCCTACAGCTCTGCATATTGATATGAAATCATATTATATTTATTAGTTAAACATATTTTCCTTTTACTCACAATTACTGTTTTTCCACTTCCTGGTCCTCTTGGGCATTGGTGATGTAATCTGTGCCCAAGTGTTGCATCCTGGGAAGGTTACATCAGCAGAGCATTGCTGGGAAATCTCATCTGTAATCTCACCAGATCTCAGGGAAAGGCATTTTCCACCCTTGAGATGATGTGCATCTCTCTCCAGAAGAACAGCACCATCTTTGTTTAGGACATCATCCATGTTTACCATCTACAGTACCTCCTGGTATGAGATACTGTATCTGCTTAGAGCGGACACAATCGTGTGAACTCGGGTGCCTGTGCAGTTCTTGGCTTGGTTCACAAATGTCTGAGGGCTGGTGCACACCTAGGCGACACCCCACCACGCAGAAATCGCAGCAATGTACCTTTTATCTGCGATACATGATGCGTGGCTGTTTTAGCACAGGTGGAATCGGGCTGAACAAACCTTGCAATCCCCCCGGTGCGACTGGGGTGCCATTGGAAAATAATGGCACCCACAGCACGATCGGTGCACACCTAGGCAACTCCTGACCGCGCGGCAATCCGCGCGTAATCGTGCACGATTGCCGCGCGGTGGGGTGTCGTCTAGGTGTGCACTGGCCCTGATGCAGATCGGTTCCTGCTGCAGCCTCTCACCTTGTGACTTGTTAGAAAAGTTACAATGTTGCAGACTGATCACTTGGGGAGAGGAGACTGGGGAAATGCTTCCTCCTGCCTGCAGCAGACCGAAGCATCGTCTCAGCCTGGGCAAAGTCACTGGACTGGAGCTCATGATGAAAGGCGGAGCATTATTCAAAATGTATATACTTGTGGGCCAAACTTAAATGAAACAAGAAGTCAGACTGAATGGAGTTATGCTTTAAGGTGCTTTTTTAGACATACTGAGAGCAACACAACCTTAATTCCAAAAATAGGCATTTAAATAGAATATATGTCTGAGAAAGATGGTGCTGTCCTTCTGGAGAGAAAATCAGATGAAGGCATTGTCAGGGGGAGTACTGTGACCTCTGTGCGAGCTTATAAATAGCTGGAATCAGGGACGTCCCCATAATGAGGCAGCCTGAAGCAGC
>NW_017306335.1:2714354-2748889 GCF_000935625.1 Nanorana parkeri
GCACACAGCCATGGCACACAGCACACAGCCATGGCACACCGCACACAGCCATGGCACACCGCACACAGCCATGGCACACAGTCATGGTACACAGCACACAGTCATGGCACACAGCACACAGCCATGGCACACAGCACACAGTCATGGCACACAGCACACAGTCATGGCACACAGCACACAGCCATGGCACACAGCACACAGCCATGGCACACAGCACACCAGTCATGGCACACCGCACACAGCCATGGCACACAGCACACAGCCATGGCACACAGTCATGGCACACCGCACACAGCCATTGCACACTGCACACAGCACACAGTCATGGTACACAGCACACAGTCATGGCGTGCATGGTACACAGCACACAGTCATGGCACACAGCACACAGCCATGGCACACAGCACACAGCCATGGCACACAGCACACCAGTCATGGTACACAGCACACCAGTCATGGCACACAGCACACAGTCATGGCACACTGCATACAGTCATGGCACACAGCACACAGCCATGGCACACAGTCATGGCACACCACACACATGCCATGGCACACAGCACACAGTCATGGCACACAGCCATGGCACACTGCATACAGTCATGGCACACAGCACACATGCCATGTCACACAGCACACAGTCATGGCACACCGCATACAATCATGGCACACAGCACACATGCCATGCCATGTCACACAGCACACAGTCATGGCACACAGCAATGGCACACAGCCATGGTACACAGCCATGGCACACCACCAACATGCCATGGCACACAGCACACAGCCATGGCACACAGCACACAGTCATGGCACACAGCACACAGCCATGGCACACCGCACACAGCCATGGCACACAGCCATGGCACACCGCACACAGCCATGGCACACCGCACACAGCCATGGCACACCGCACACAGCCATGGCACACAGCACACAGTCATGGTACACAGCACACAGTCATGGCACACGGCCATGGCACATAGCACACCAGTCATGGCACACAGCACACAGCCATGGCACACAGCACACAGTCATGGCACACCGCACACAGTCATGGCACACCGCACACAGCCATGCCACACCGCACACAGCCATGGCACACAGCACACAGTCATGGCACACAGTACACAGCCATGGCACACAGCACACCAGTCATGGCACACAGCACACAGCCATGGCACACAGTCATGGCACACAGTCATGGCACACAGCCATAGCACACAGCCATGGCACACCGCATACAGTCATGGCACACAGCACACAGCCATGGCACACAGCACACAGTCATGGCACACAGCCATGGCACACAGCACACAGCCATGGCACACAGCACACCAGTCATGGCACACAGCACACCAGTCATGGCACACAGCACACCAGCCATGGCACACAGCACACCAGTCATGGCACACAGCACACATGCCATGGCACACAGCTTGCACCAATAAAGAATGCTTCCTCCTTGGTACAGGGCAGCACAGCATATAGACATACAGTTCTCATTCATTATGAGTGCAGTGAATATGAATAAACTCAGGTGATGCTGATCAGTTCATCCTCCAGTAAGTAAACCAGACAAGGTCTAATCTCCGGAGATTTCACACTGTCCCCTGCCATCTCAGGTGTTCACGCAGCACATCCCTGTGCCATTGCAGATAAGCAGCTGCTGCCTCTGTTGTGAGTCTGCACACCGCCGCTGATAATCGTCTTCATGATTGAAAATCGTCATGATTGAAAAGTTCACCTAAAATACGTTTTTTTAATGTGACTTCTACAATTTTACTTGCTTGATGTTCTATATGCTCCTGACTTCATTTGCAGCTTTGCAGATTATGTATATGAAGCAGCACATTTAACATGGCTGCTAAATGACTGCTGAGATCAAATCAATTAGTCACACCCAGTCGTCCCAGTCTGACAGAACTGCACTGAGACTTCATTCATGCTAGCAGCAGAAGCACATGGATAAGTGAAGAGCAATGCAATTAAATAAGTGAAATGTTTAAAGTTAGACCATCATGGCGTATTTTTTTTCCATGTATGCATCATATAAGTAATGTGTCAGTGTAGTAGTTCATTACCTGCCACAGAGATCACAGTACTCCCCTGACAATGCCTTCTTAAGGTGGACATTCACCCCCTTTCACTAAAAATCACATCAGCCTACAGCTCTGCATATTGATATGAAATCATATTATATTTATTAGTTAAACATATTTTCCTTTTACTCACAATTACTGTTTTTCCACTTCCTGGTCCTCTTGGGCATTGGTGATGTAATCTGTGCCCAAGTGTTGCATCCTGGGAAGGTTACATCAGCAGAGCATTGCTGGGAAATCTCATCTGTAATCTCACCAGATCTCAGGGAAAGGCATTTTCCACCCTTGAGATGATGTGCATCTCTCTCCAGAAGAACAGCACCATCTTTGTTTAGGACATCATCCATGTTTACCATCTACAGTACCTCCTGGTATGAGATACTGTATCTGCTTAGAGCGGACACAATCGTGTGAACTCGGGTGCCTGTGCAGTTCTTGGCTTGGTTCACAAATGTCTGAGGGCTGGTGCACACCTAGGCGACACCCCACCACGCAGAAATCGCAGCAATGTACCTTTTATCTGCGATACATGATGCGTGGCTGTTTTAGCACAGGTGGAATCGGGCTGAACAAACCTTGCAATCCCCCCGGTGCGACTGGGGTGCCATTGGAAAATAATGGCACCCACAGCACGATCGGTGCACACCTAGGCAACTCCTGACCGCGCGGCAATCCGCGCGTAATCGTGCACGATTGCCGCGCGGTGGGGTGTCGTCTAGGTGTGCACTGGCCCTGATGCAGATCGGTTCCTGCTGCAGCCTCTCACCTTGTGACTTGTTAGAAAAGTTACAATGTTGCAGACTGATCACTTGGGGAGAGGAGACTGGGGAAATGCTTCCTCCTGCCTGCAGCAGACCGAAGCATCGTCTCAGCCTGGGCAAAGTCACTGGACTGGAGCTCATGATGAAAGGCGGAGCATTATTCAAAATGTATATACTTGTGGGCCAAACTTAAATGAAACAAGAAGTCAGACTGAATGGAGTTATGCTTTAAGGTGCTTTTTTAGACATACTGAGAGCAACACAACCTTAATTCCAAAAATAGGCATTTAAATAGAATATATGTCTGAGAAAGATGGTGCTAAAATGACAGCTCAGCCGGCTGCCGCCTCCTGCCTAGCTTTCTACTTGGCCGGTCGGCACTCCCCACTTCTCCTTCGGGGAATAAGGTGGGATAATGCTGCATAATTGTAAAATAAATATATCCGATCCACTTTAAATGCTATAAAAAATCCCATTGGCTTTCATGTCTGCAGGCTAGTGTTTACAAGCTGAGATTAAACAGTTCCCATGTGTCTGAGGCCTCAGTGACACTACATTTTCCAATATCTAACCTCATCTAGCCGCAATAATAGCATGCATGTACCAAGGGGGTTGAGACTAATGATACCGGAGATGGAGCTTAACGGTAATGGAAGTAACACCGTCCCCTATTCAGAGATGCTAAAATCTTTCACAACGTGAAGAGCAAGAGCACGCCCCCCTCTCTCCTGCTCTCCTTTACACCATTTCAATGCAAAACGACAAGTGCACTTTAAATAGAGCCCATTGCGTAAAAAGTGGAAATGAGTCATTTTTCTGTTGACGCCACCGTCGCTTATGACTGAATGAATCGCGCAGCGCCATATGGGCCCCCGAATAAATGCAGACAGGTGCTACAGTTATGTAAGTTAATAAGTGAGACAAATGATCCAATTAAACATGCAGGAGTTGTGGCTGACGTCTGCTCGTCACAAATTGCTGACATTACTTCCTGACAGAGGGAGCCGGTGTCTGGAAGCGTCTCAAATTCAATTTCTACCCAATATTTGAGCAATAGACGTAGACGTTTGGGAACATTCACAGAGGCGGAAAAACTAGCCAAATCCTGTTTTCTGTATAATTTTTAGAAGCAATGTTATTTTTTCCCATGTGTTATATGCGCATAATTATCTACTTTCTTGTGCTGTGCTGCAAGATAACTTCCTATCTGCTTAGTTTTAAATTGAGAAGCAATTGCCATTTTTTCTGTTTGTTGTTTTAAGCTTATGGGCATGAAAAGTCTTCAGCTGCCTGTGGCTGTGTCTATATGCACATAGGAGGAACGGGGGCAGAAAACAAAGGAGCTTGCTATCAATTGAGTTTATGCTTATACGTCCCACCTTAGGTGCTTTTATCGATTAGAGAAGAACTACCCAATATGAAGGCAGTTTCTACATAAACTTTATGGCCAAAGGTTTGCAGATACCTGATTATAACCAGAGGTGGAAACTTGCCGGAATTGACCCAGCAATACTGGAACTTTTGATCCGGTTGCAGGGTCATTACCTGAAGGATTACATTTCAGTTCAGAGATGTAAACACAAGTAAAGTGCAGCATGTGTGAGCCACGTACGTTGCACATTATAGAAGGAGGAGCAATGGGCAAGAGGAGCAGGAGGTGGGAGGAGGAGGAGCAGTGGGCAGGAGATGGAAAAGAGTGAGCGGGAGGAGGAGGAAGAAGAGCTCCCAGTGCAGCTGGACACAGCTGTTGCCAACCGGACACCAGCCATGCCACGACTAGTATGTAATCACTAAAGCACTGTAAAAATTATTCCATCAGTATGAGAAAATACCCATCACCCTATACATATGCAATCACTTTTACTGCTTAGTAACATCACTTAAGAAAACTCTTTGGTCAGCTGATGTATGTGGATATAATGCAATGTATATTGAATTAATGAACACCCACTGATACCACAAGAAGGTTACAACCCCCATGTCACATTTCCATCTGTGTCCATGTTGCAGAATTTCCTTCACTTTCTTTCTGGTAAAACTGTTGTCACTGAGACAGGAAGTGACTTTTGAAAATTATGTTTGTTTTCATAAACCAAGCATATGAATAAAGTATCCCAAAACTCCTAAGAATCCTTAGATCTAAATTACAAACTAAACACGATTTTTATTTAATAACTTGAAGCTTAATATTCATAATTTATATTCCACATAAAAAATCTTAAGCCTATTTCTTTTTTTTCTAGTCTGAATAATTGATCCTTGTTAAGCCATAAAAAATGAGAATCTGGGCAGATAATAAATCAGACTAATTCTGAAAGTCCTTCAGAAGGAAATGTCGGGTGACATCACAGCAGCTTCCTCTTCTTCCTCTGGCTGTGCAATGAGTGTGAGTGCTGCACACTCCTGAAATACTGCGAGCCCAGCCTGCGTGATGAAGCACCCCAAGGGGGTGTGTTAAAGACAGGTTGGGCTCACAGGAAATGTGCAGGACATGCAGAGGAAAATATGCCAAAAGAGCACTGCCGGTGCTGGATAAGGGAAGAGCTAAGAACACCAAATAGTTTAACTTGTCTTCTCAGTTGAATAGTGACGAGAACTCTAGCAGGTCCCTCTAGTGGAAACAGCTTTTTTGACAAAGAGAGTTTGTAGAGCGTTCCTGTAGCAGTCAGGAGATCTACAGCCAAGCTGTATTTAATGCAGATGTTTTGGAAAAAGTTTCTATGCCCATAATACTGGAATATGCTATATTAGAACACACATTCTTGTTGAAGATATATCAAGGCATAGGTTTATTTCAGTGTAAATTATTCTAATTGCAATAGTAATATTATACGTGATTTTAGGTTAGGGAGTTAAGTTAGGGTTGGGGTGGGTTGCGGTTTGGCTCAGTTTTAGAGATTTAGTTGAGGGTTTGGGATTTCGGCAGAATTAAGTTTGACAGTAACGAAGTTCTGAAAAGTTTGATCAAACATGGTAGAGCCAAAATAAAAAAAGTCAAACCTGACATTTTTAAATCAAAAGTCCCATTGTTCAATCAGTCGCAGTTCCGCCAAACCTTTTTAAGATTTTCAAACCGTTGAAATTCAGAATTGTGAACTAGAAGACCCACTGAAGTTAAAGGAAATCCGAACCAGGCACCCAAAAAGTGTGTATTGCACTTGAATGATCCAAACTTGTGCAGAATGGTCTAGGAAGGTCCTGGCAGCCCTGTCTAACGGAATGATGGGGCCAAATAACAGCCTGAGCCACTAAAAATTCTACCATTCTACTTGGTGGCACTCGCAGCCTAGCTAAAGGTGCCAGGGTAACGGCAGAAGCAGATATAAGACAGAAACAGCCTTTGGTCCCTCGCTTGCAGAAGCCTTTTGGTAATCTGACCTGCCAAATGAAATTTGCATTCAGCTCGGGACATTTCAATTAATTTAATTCAGTCTGACTCTAACATCATCCAAATTCTGGTATCAACTCTAGCTGATAGTTTGTTTTTGGGGTCAGGTTGTGTTTAAGAGGTTTGGGTAAATGTTAAGGACCATGGTATGGTTAGTGTTGATGGTTGGTGGATAAGTTGAGGTTTAGGGGTTTGCTGAGGGTTAAGAATGATGACAGAGTTGACAGTTCGGGTTAGTGGTTAAGTTAAAGAATTTGAGATTAGATTTAAGTGTTAAATGAAGAATTTATGTTTATGCAAAAGATATGCTGGCAATTTTTGGTTGGGGTTAGAGTGAGGATTAGGTGGTTGGATGAGGTTCAATGATTAGAAATTTGTGATTTGGGTTTTACAGTAGGTTTGATTGAGGTTTAAGAGTTAGACTTGGAGTTAAGGGTTAGGACAGAATCAGGGTTTACAGGTGGTATTGGGGTTAGGTTGCGGTTAAGGTTCGGTTGAGGAACCAAGAATATAGTAGGGTTGATGGCCAGTGGTTGTGGTTAGGTTGTGGTTTCAAGGTTAAGTTAAGGGTTAGGGAAGAGTAAGTCCCTGTTCACACCTGGGCGTTTTGACGCTGAAAGCTTAAGCATCAAAACACACAACACAAGAATTCCCAACGCTGGAAAAGGTGCATGAGCTTCTTTCAGGCAGATTCAGCGCCTGCTCTATTGATTTCAATGTATACGTTTATTTGCGTGTTTTTGTGCAAAAAGAACATGCGTTTTTAAGGCGCATATACATTGTGGAAGACCACCTGCAAGGCACACTGGGAATCAAAATGGCTGATTCATGTCTGCAGAACTTTGACTCTGAGGCATATATAAGGCTGATACAGGCACAACCATGCGCAACCCCCTTTATAAAAACAGAGGAAGGAGGAGGCAGGCTTGGATCCAAATTGCTTGCCAGGTTTGGGCAGAATGGGAATCTTTCCCTCCATCCGTGCAGGACAGCAAAGGTAAAACATGTGCATGTGACATGCGGTGCATCTATAGTTAGTTGTGATACTGTTGTAGCTTATGTTTCAGCTTCCGTGTGGCTTTTGTAGGTCTGTGCAGCTGCAGATTTCCATGTGTTGTGGAACTACAAATCCCAGTATGCAGCTACCTCTGGGTGTCATGCCTGTTTCTTTTCTGTGTGTACAGACTTTTATATGCATCACAGGACTTGTAGTTCCACAGCTGCTGAAAGGCTGTAGTTGTTAACCACTTGGCTAAAGTGTAGGAGTTTAAGAAAATATTGTCATTTGGATTCTGCATATGCATAGCTATCTAGACAGGTCTTGGCAAGTTTATTTGGGGGAGAGGAACCAGGTTAACACACATGTTGCAATCTGACTAGGCCAGGGTTAGGCTCTCCAGCTGTGCTGAAACTACAAATCCCATAATGCATTGCAAGCCACAGGCATGACTCACAGAGGCAGAAGCATGTTAGGATTTACTGCTACCAAGCGTGCTCTGGATGAGTACATCTGCACGGTCTTGTCTCCTCTCTCCTGATGATAACCACAAACAGGAACAGGAATTATGTCATGGACAGGACTTCTTTTCATTGGACAAGACTCAATACACCCATATGCAGAAACACATCCAAAACACGCATGTATTTAGTGCAAACCGCTCTAAATCGCGCTAATGGAAACCGTGCATAAAACGCGCAGAAACGCTAACGCCTAGGTGTGAATGGGGACTTAGAGTTGACAGTTGGTGGTGGAAGTTAGTTTAGAGTTATGGATTGAGTCAAAGTGTGTTGTTAGACATTTTACAAGAAGGATTTTCCAACAACCTGGAGCGGGAGGGATTTCAGTGTCAGAAGTTCTAGCTATTACCTCCCAGACATACGGTAGTAGAAGAAGACATGCAAAATGCTGACTTACTGCTTCCCTACATGCCATTTGCTGCCTGCTAGATGTAGATGAGTTTTGAGAAAACATAGAAGATTCTGTCTTATTCCTGCAATGAAAACAACATTTCAGAATATTCCAAAAACAAAAATATTTATCAGTAGTAAACCTCTCCCACAATTTTTGCATTATTTCCTCCTCTATGAGGTTAAAATGTGGCAGTTCAGCCATTTTTGCCTGAAGGGTAGTTATTCAGAAACGGAATAGTTTTCTCAATAATTATCTGTAGGACATATGTCAAATGTGTCTTCATTGGCATATATATAAAGTTGCAGTTAAACTGGCCACACATGTTACAGTCTAATTGTGCAACCCTATTTTTAATTTTTTTAAACTGTGTAGTGCAAGGACATAAATTGAATGGATTGTTGGTCAGGGAGGCTCTCATACATAGTTCATGGTAAATCGAAAGGTGATTCTACAAGGTTGTATAATGAAACTTTAACATGTATCATTTAGATTTTACACAAGAAAATAACATTAAAAAAGCTACAGAATATTTAGCGTTTTAGAAATGTATCAGAACACAAGATAACTGATAGAAAGTACTGATGCTAAGGACAAACATTTTGCAACTTTCTGCAAATTTGTGTTACCTAAAGTTCATGGCTGAAATCAGTGCTGGAAAATCCAGGAATTCTTCAACCTACAAAACATGATAATTAAGATCATTAGTTTCTGACTTTTGTTATATGTTCCTCTTTCTTTGACGATTTAAGATACAGCATACAGCAACATACAGCACATCACACAGGATACATCAGGAGTAGGCAGGGTGCATTTCATAGTCCTTATTACCATGCTCTCTATGGTGTGCTGTAGGTTACATAGTGACCGCCATAACTTATGACCATATATTCATTGTTTCCAATTAGTCTCAGACTATTTTAATAATTTCTTTCCGGCTGCAGTCTTATTACAAGTGATATTGGCGACATCGCCGAGATCACTTGTAAATGAACAAGCAGCTTCCCCGCTCTACATTTAGCCCTGCTTGCCCAACGCTGGGCTAAATGTAGAAAACAACTACCCGCCCGGCGCCCGCAAATGCATGTCTCGGGCGATTCTACACACCTGCCACCCCTCTGCTCCCTGCAGCCCAGAGGATGGGCCTTGTAGGAAATCTGTCCTTGTCTAAGGTCCCTATCACACATGCAAACATACAGGGCCTTCCAGCATCTCTTAGGCGTGTGGGAGGAAATCCACACAATCACAAGGAGAACATGCAAACTCCTTGCAGAAAGTCTCCTGACCAGGATTTTAACCGGGGACCCTTAGTGCTGCAAGGCACTGCGCTGCGCAGTGGAGCTCTTCTTTAAGTCCCCATGCACACTTAGGCACTTTTCTGCTCAAAGCTAAGTGTGACAAAATGCTCCACACACGGAATCCCATTCATTTCTATGGCCCCTGCTCACACCTGAGCGTATTGTTGCAAGCGAAAAAACACCTGTCACTGGAAAAAGTATATGAATGATTATAGAGCTTTTTGGTCCCATAGACTTCAATGGGAAACTTCATGCGACAAAATGCATAACAAAATGCCCGTTTTGTCCTGCTTAGCTTTGAACTTAGGTGTGAACAAAGCCTAATGGTAATGTATTACCTTCTTTCTAGCTTTAGCCCACTCCGCACTATCCTCATTCTCATGGTCTTCCTTTGTCTTCTCCTTCTCTCTGCATTCCTCTCTCTCTTTCTTACTTGTCTTCTTTGAGCTGCAGCCACATATTGAGGGAATAAAGCAAAGACATTTCTAAAAATGTACAAAATGTCGTGTGAAGGTTCTCATTTATCCAGGTCATGGTATTGTTAGGTAGTTAGTCACATTTAACTGGACATGTTCTGTAAGGATAAGTTGCAAAACATCTTCAACATTACAGAACGAGTCCAGTGAATATTTATTATTAATTACAGGTATTTATATAGCACTGACAATTTACACAGCTGCACATTCACATCAGTCCCTGCCCTCAAGGAGCTCACAATCCAAGGTCCCCATCTAACATACATATAGGGCCAATTTAGACAGGAGCCAATTAACCTACAAGCATGTCTTTGTAGTGTGGGAGGAAACCACAGTACCCAGAAGAAACCCACGCAAGCTCAGGGAGAACATGCAAACTCCTTTGCAGATAGTGTCCTGGCTGGGATTTGAACCAGGGAACCTTAGAGTTTGAAGGCGGCAGCGCTAACCACATGGTGGTAGGTGATTGGCACCCGGCTAAATTGGCCTTAGTATGCATAGGGACCATATAAGCTCCTTGAAGGGGAGGGCTGGTGTGAATGCGCTGAATAATGTGACATATAAAGATATGGCAGGATTTCCAACCTGTCATTTATAAATATAGATGCAATCCAGTAAAATACCAAGCATGTGTTATGCACTATAACAACCTTTATTTTGACTTTCAGCTCTCATTGGTGGCATTTGCTGAAAATGACAGTATTGATAATAATTAACTATCATTATAGCTTTGGTAAATTGAGCCTCAGGCAGCTAACATTTGAGTTACAGTACTTTCTGTTGGTTAAAGAATGACAGCACTGAAATCTCTCTCTGTAAATCGGCATGATCATTCATTCAAATGGGGATTTCTTAATGGTTTAGAATAATAGCGTAGGAATCTTTCTACACTGAATCCTAGAAGATTGACAGCAGAAGAAGACCAAGTGGTCCTTTTTAACATTAAGGGGTCCATGTATAAATAATCCACAAAGTCATTGGACCTGCAAATCTCTCCAAAGGGGCTATTCACAAAGGAGCCGAAGGATCCAGGCGTAGCTTTGGCTGATCCTTCAGCTCTCTTCGGCTGCCGGAGCCCTTCGATTCAGTCGGACCAAAGGGCTGCTGAACGTGCTATTCACTATAGCCCGTACAGCAGCCGAAGGGCTCAGCCGAGTGACGACACCACCCAGTTGTTATTCATTGGCCGGGACCTGCTAGAAGACTCTAGCAGGTGCTGGCCAATAGGAAACAGTTGGGAGGAGCTAGCTGTCACTGCTAGCTTTGCCCAATTGCTTTTTCTACTTTTTTCACTGTTTTCTATTCTGCTCGGTACCACGGAGGTACCGAGCCGAATAGCCGAGCTGAATGCCGCTCGGCAGTATTTGGCCATTCACTCACTGCCGTTAGGCCCGTATGTGAATAGGGGCGAACGGCAGGGAGTGAGCTTGCCTGGAGCTTTGGCTCAGCCGATCCAGATGTTGGATCGGCTGAGTAGAAGTCCTTCTGCACTTCGGCTCAGCCTGAAATTAGCCGTACTAAGCCGTAGTAAATAGCCGACGTTCTTCGGCTCACTTGACTACGGCTCGGTTATTCACTCGGCTGCCTTCGGCAGCTTTGTGAATAACCCCCTAACTGTTTGTTTGGTGTGATTAGATGCACAAAATGAATGTTCTTGTTATATTTATTTTTGTTATAAGTATTTATTTCCTATGCTCCTCGGCTCTATCTAGTGGCCATAATGCAGAATTACAAGACGACATTCAAAAATACTGTATATTAGACTTACAAAGAAAATATACAAGAATGTTCATTTTGTGCATCCATTCGCACAGAATGAATATTCTCAGAGATTTGCTGGTCAATCGCTCTACAAATTGTTTAGAGTTTATTTATTATTTTTATTATTATTGTTTATCTATTTATTTGGGTTGCTTGTTTTGTTTAACCTTTTTATCTAGATAGAGACCTATGTTTATCCCAGGCATGTTTAAATTCACTTACTGTCGATAGGTAATCCTCTGCACTGTCATATAAATAGGACATCACTGTCTGAGAGCAAGTCAAGGGAGCCTGTGCTCCTAAAGGTATAGAGGTGAGTTGGGAAGAGGGAAAGGGAGGCAAACTGGTGTATTAGGCCCAGATTTGTAAAAAAAAAACAACAACAAAAACATATCCCTGTAGATCTGCTGGATATGGGCCCTGTCATTCTCCATAATATCCTCAAACAAGCATTATAATGTATATATTATATACTCTTTGTTGCCTTTTTTTTTTCTCTAGTTGCATCTATTGTTTCAAATGCATTTTGCAGGACGTCAACTGTTGTTATATAAACATTTATTACCAGAAAGATGAATCAAGGCAGCTCAGCGGGGGGCTGATGTCTCTAGCAGTAATCAAATGCTGCATTCACACACGAAGAACTGCTTATACTAGATAATTCGGTGACAGCGGTGTCACCATATCTGTTTCATGACACACAGAGATCTTTCTAGATATCGACTTTTTCATCACCTGGTTTTACATGTATAAATCTGTGTGGGGAGCGGGGGTTATAATCAGATAAATGGCCAACAACAAGCCACATTATACATTATAGGCCACCTAACACATGAATTTCAATGAGTGGAGAGACTTTAAAAAATTTAATTTTGCCAAAACGTCATCTCTCAATGTGCTGCTTACGGGGAAATTTGCTTTAAAAACTCAGATCTCTTTTATTATGTATTTAGAGGGTGTGGGGTCTTTTTTGGTGTATATAGGGTGGTTTAGTGTATTCTCTTTAGTATCTATTTTGTATTTTTGATGTTTGCTTTCCATTTGTTTATTGTTATTTGTATACTGTCACTTTCAGGGTTTTTTTGTGGGTTTTTGTTTTTTTCTACTTTTTTGCTTCCTGGCTTTGTTGTTGTTTATAATGAGGCTAATGAGGGGCCTTTTTTCTACAAGAACAGGCCCAGTTGCAGGAAGATTCTGTAACCCTAAGGAGTAGTTTTAAGCCCATTGCATCCTTTAAAATCACACAAAAACCTGTCTTTAGACAATGAATTTAAACAGCAATCATCGCATAAGATTATATGTCCATTTAACATATTTTAGGCATGTTTTTTGCTAGTAAAAGTCTCCCTTGTCTGGACATCCAAAAGCCCTGAGACTGCTGCTGGGGGCTCCGGTTGATGGGATGTCAGGACCACCAGACTCAGAGATACCACTCAAGTAACACTATAATATTCACCTTCTGCCCTTCCCCAGCAGCTACATAAAAGCTTATGTAAAAAGGTAAAGGGAGGGATGGAAGAGCTGGGCCAGCATAGTCAGTAACTAGAAGAGGAGAGAGCTGTGACATAAAAAAAATGGAGGTGCTTTTTTAGGGAACTGACTCTTCTCCGAGTAGTCATATTGTCTAGCAAGTTCAAAGGCACATTGAAAATAAATAAAAGTCATTGATGGAAATAATTTATGCAAGTATGCAATAAAATAAAACTTGGTTTTTCCTGTAATTCCGCTAACAAGGATCTCTGTTTTCCTTTATGTAGTGGATGTGGCTTTTGGGGTATATTTAGTTTACTTTATTTTATTCAGTGTATTTGGTATTTGTGTACGGTGACAACCTTTTATTCGACTTTTTTCACTGTCACACGTCGGCTTTATTGATCGGGAAGTGAGTAGAAACACGCCGCCGATCCGCTCACTTCCAGATCGTCTCCCAGCATTGAGTGGTGACTGTCAGTCACCCCTCCCCACAGGCATTCCCCCCTCCCCTCTCTGATCCTCCAGCGCTAAGTGGAGGAACGGACCGTGGAGGGGGCGGGCACAGCTGGCTCTGCCTCTAGATAGGCAGAGCCAGCTGTCACTCACGCAGCTGTGTGGATCCAGACTGTATTGTCGAGATCCGTCCCGGCTGCGGCGGTCTCAGTATACCGTGAACTGTAGTTCTCTTAAGGGTCACTGGAGGACATATACTAACCTCCTCCCATGACCCTTAAGAGAACTATAGGGAAAAACACTTACCCCATAGTTCTCTTTTAATTTCACCTTCCCTAATGACTATAATGCCTTTTGCCAAAATGGTGACATTTTGCTTAAATCTCCTTATTTTCAATAAAATGTCAGGGAACTGAAAACTCAATTTTATGCCTACACATGAGCAAGCAGAATGGGCACCCTGGGCCACCTAGCTAGCACTCATTGAATCCCTTCTTCACTCATTCCATTACAGGTGAAGAAGTCCCAAGGGGGCATTCTCCCAAATCTGTTAATGCTGCCCCCCCCCCCCCCCCCCCCCATGGAGAAGACTGAGGAAATGCTTTCTCCTGTCCTGCCTGCAGAAGACTGATGTCATAATTTAAATTGTGGTCACTGACTGGAGTTCATAGACGGCTTTTAATGATAAAAAAAATACCGCTGCTCCCAGTGTTACTTTCTTTTGTTTAATTGATTTCAGTTCAGCAATCAATTAGCTGGGCTTCTGACTATATAGCCTAATAACACAGAGCTACAAGAGGGACGATTTACACATCCGTATTTGAAATACAGCCAATCACATGAAGTTATGAAGGTGACAATCAAAAATGACATTCACATACATTTACAATAAAAGATGTGATCACTTAAAAACTCTAGAACTGCCTTTAAAAAGGGTAACATTAGACTGCTAACATGTTAGCTGTCAAGATAGATTGTAAAGGATGGAGAGCATATACCTGGGTCTTGCAGCATTCTCTGATTCGCTGTCCTCACTGTCACTCAGCTGTAAATCTCGCCTCACTATATATAACAGTTTGCAGCCGTTGCCGTTTTTCTGCGAAAATGTGTTAACAACATTGTTACACCCCAAAGTCGTTACTATTAAAGTGACTCTATGAAAAATGAGGCCCTCACTCCAGCAATTGCATTAATCAAAGGTTTATTAGCAATAAAAGCACAAATGCGTAAAATGCACAGTTTTTGCTTTGGGAATTTATCTGATCCTACCACTCTACCTTTGTTCTTTATCTTAATGCATAAATTGTTTAAAGATAAATTCCAGGCACAGGTGAAATACATATATGGGAGTTGTTTTACTCTCCAATGGATATTAATTTCTGCCCTTCCAGTCCTAATTCACTAATCTGAGATTTACAACCATTTTTTTTTGCACCAGAATAGGTCAGCAGAGAATTTGGCTGGTGACAAAAAACAACCCCTCATCTTGTTCGCTGGAGACCAAGGTGAAAGTAAATAAATATTTTTAAATAAAGAGATCTAGACTCCTCATACTATAAATGTTTGATGTTGTGTGTAATAACTGTTTATTAATTCCCTGAAATTATTAGATATATTTGTGATCCTTCCCATAGACCTTTTACATTGATTTGTGTAAACAGTGGTAACCACATTCAGGAGGTTCTTAAGAAGGGCTTAGAGGAACCGAAAGCCACCCCGGGCCTTTGCTTGACCCTGAATTCTGCGTAGTTGATGATCTCAGACCATTGGGAAGGACGATAAAATATATCATGGGTGTCCTGGGTCTCCCTAGAATTCCTTCCAGTTGTACATACCAAGGACAGCGCCACCTATAATCTCCTTAAATGTTATTCATATTGCAGAGAGATATCCAAAGTCTTTCAAATGTCTCAAAAGTCTCTAGTTTTGTATCACTTGAAGGCACACCAAGATTGCTAAACTATTCAACCTTTCATGATGAACAAGTCTAACTTTATAGTGAAATTACATTTCTCTTTTATGGTTCATGAACGAAAAAAGGAATATTGAGAAATCATTAAAGTAAACAACAAGTCCAAAATTTGAACTATAAGTCAACCCAAAGCTAACATCTCAATCTTGGACATTAATTAACTAACTATCTGGATTTGTTTTTCATTTGGACTGCAGTGGGAATGTATTGTTTTTATAGTTGTTAGTGTTTTAGAGTCCTCTACAAGAGTGTCAAGGTAAAAAATGGTAGAATCCAGAAATTATAAAGTGTATGTAAAAGGTAACGGTTTGACCCCATGCCAAATTTGTTTTGCAGCCTGTGTCCCCACTGTGGAGATTAATCTTTCTATTTGTCCTGATGACCATTGTCCCCTAGGCAGAAAGAAGGGGGAAATCCTAAAGCTGAGAGTTGTCATGAGACCAAAAGGTGAGGGTTAATCTTTCAACGTGGATAAATAATCGGGTGACAATTGTCTAAGATGGGAATTCCTCTCACTTTTGAGTCTCCAAAACAAGACCGGAAGAGATATCCCTAGAAGAAAACAGACAGCGATAAAATCTTGACCGGGGTTTTAACCCTACTCTACTTTATACCTCCAAACTTCGTGTTGCCTTCATATTGTCACAACAACAGTGCATAGAGAGCTTAATGGAATGGGTTTTCATGGCCGAGCAGCTGCACCCAAGCCTTACATCACCAAGTGCAATGCAAAGCGTCGGATGCAGTGGGGTAAAGCACGCCGCCACTGGACTCTAGAGAAGTGGAGACGTGTTCTCTGGAGTGACCAGTCACGCTTCTCTGTCTGGCAATCCAATGGACGTGTCTGGGTTTGGCAGTTGCCAGGCGGTTGCCTGACTGCATTGTGCCAAGTGTAAAGTTTGGTGGAGTGGGGATTATGGTGTGGGGTTGTTTTTCAGGTGTTGGGCTTGGCCCCTTAGTTACAGGGAAGGGAACTCTTAAGGCATCAGCATACCAAGACATTTTGGACAATTTCATGCTCCCAACTTTGTGGGAACAGTTTGGGAATGGCCCCTTCCTGTTCCAACATGTGCACAAAGCAAGGTCCATAAAGACATGGATGAGCGAGTTTGGGGTGGAGGAACTTGGCTGGCCTGCACAGAGTCCTGACTTCAACCCGATAAAACACCTTTGGGATGAATTAGAGCGGAGACTGCGAGTCCGGCCTTCTCGTCCAACATCAGTACCTTACCTCACAAATGCGCTTCTGGAAGAATGGTCAAACATTCCCATAGACACACTCCTAAACCTTGTGGATAGCTTTACCAGAAGAGTTGAAGCTGTTATAGCGGCAAAGAGTGGGCCAACTCAATATTGAACCCTACGTACTAAGACTGGGATGCCATTAAAGTTCATGTGCGTGTAAAGGAAGGCATCTCAATACTTTTGGTAATATAGTGTATAACCATTTGCCCTTATAATGGCCATGTTTGGGAGGCAGGACCTCAGCCTAAATCAAGATTATGTTGACATAGAAAAAAGCAGGAGATTGACTAATCCCACTATCTTCCATCCAAAACAAAATGATAGGTTTTAGTTAGGCCTAGCCTTTTACTAAGAGCAAAAGGTTTTATTTCCAAAAGCCACAGAGCGCCATAGTATCTCTTTCTTTTGGTACAATAATTTTCTTTACGAGAAAAGAAAATACAGAATACAATGTAAAGAACCCATGTCAAGCTGGAGGAAATAATGAGTGCAATTAATTTGTATTGTTCTGGAGATATTAAATTGCATTATTAGGGTGACTCACGAATGACGCAGAATCAGCTGGGTCCGGCACTTTGAAATTTTTATCTCCGAGCCCTGAAACAGAGATGAAGAAATTAGCTGCAGGGGAGGCTATAATTACATATGAAACTAAAAGGGTAGAAAAAAAAAGCGCATTCACTAACTTAGGCTCACATTAATGAATCATATCCTGCTTGAAAGGCCATGGTGTAAGCCGGCTGGCAAGACCGAGCGGAAATAAACGACCACAGGCTTTTAAGTCACGACCTAGTTGCTAAGTTAATGCTCTTCTATTGTTGCCTCAAATTAAGGGTATTTTTAAATGCAATTTCACCCATAATTGTATATGTTGGAGTTACCCAGATGCTCTTTTTTATCAGAAGACAAAAAGGTGGTACACTGTGTTCCCGTCTAACATAAATGGGCTTTGATGGGCTCCCTTCAAACTACTCTGTCTAATTTCGCTGAGGGTGATGTACTTTTGGAGAACAATAATTATCAGCAGAAGAATCTGCAGAACCAATTTTTTAGGTTTTGTAATAATTACCATCTGACTCATCAAGGTCTGAAGGACTAGTCAATTTGCTTTTTGTGAGGTTTTTCTGGACAACATGAACGTTGAACCAGGGGCGTCCTGATGCTGGGTGACACCCGGATCGGTGTCCGAGTGTCACCCCGCCGAGACGTCACCGCGCGTGTGCGCGATGATGTCATCGCGCACACGCGGCAGTATTCTGATACCTGCCGGCGGCCATCTTGGTGATGGACGCCGGCAGAGAGAGGAGGAGACAGCTACCCGGCGGGATAAGATATCCTCTCTCCTGATACTGTCGGGCGTTCGGTCCATGACCGAGCACCCGACTTTTCAGAGGGGGGTGACACCAAAATGACTGTAAGTCATTTTGGTGTCACCCCTCCAATGGTGTCGACCGGGTGCGGGCCGCACCCCCGCACCCCCCTTGTGACGCCACTGCGTTGAACCAGACAGGTTAATGTGAGTTGGGTTAAAAGGAACCAAAAAGCCCTCCACTGAACCAGGATAATTCAGAATAGAGCCTGCTTAATACAAGAGCTATCAACATGTCTCACTTCTATCACAAATCCCAAAGATAAGGATAGTAGGCAGAAACATTCAAATGATTGCTTTATACCTCTAGCCAACTGTACATCCAGAACCACTGGTTTACAACACACATACAGCGTCTATCATTTTTACTGCAACCTGCCCCTTTCTGCTCCCCACACTGCTCTATTGCCTACAAAGTGTGATGGGCAACACCAACATCTGGTAAGAAGGCAAAAAGTGTCTGGCTTGGTCATTTGGTTTTTTTGCAAAGCGAGGGTAATGGATGCTACTGGATTAAAGGTTGATTTGTAAATAAAGTTAATATGCCAATCATTAAAAAATATAATAGACCAATTTAGAAACTTGTAAAAATTCAAAACAAATCATCATATTATTTATTATAAGCCATTAAACTTTACAGATAAAAAAGAAATAGCACTCACTATTCTCACAATGATCTAAAGTGGGTGCCACTTCAACTAAAAGATCTCCATACTGAATACTTTGCTGTTTATTTAATGCAGAAAAAGAGCACCACACCATTTGTGAGGTGGCTACTAAGGATTTAGTAATTGCAAGAGCTGTAGTCAGTCTGGTTGAATTATAGTTGGCATTTATCTGGTTAATTCCAGGTGTTCTGGCATTGATTATACTTGCCTGAGTGGAGTGTGACTCTGCTGCAGTGTGAGACAACCAATGGGGGACATTGTGAATGTGTGTACAGTTCACTGGCCAATCACAGGGGCTCTGATAGCCAGTGATGCATGTTGGGACAGGGCATATACACTCGAGGGAATTGCCATGTGCTCAGTCTGGTTCCAGCCATGGATTAGTCCATTTTGGGGTGCTGTCCAGCCTGCCCCCAGGCTAGGCCTGGGGTTGTGAATACTTGAGTGTGGGAAATGCTCTGTTAGGCCTCAAGTCTAGAGGAGGCCTCTGCTATTGGTGGAGGAGGAGAACCGGGGAAGCTGATGTCTGCTGGAGGTGCCTGGAATATAGATGACCTCAGGAGCAAGTCTGGTGTCTCTCCTACTGAGGACTTGTGCCAATCCCTGCTCCTCTGCTGCTCAGATACCTAGTGTCAACCATGCTTGAAGAGAATCTACAATTAAATACTAAAAGGCTATGGTGAGTCTGGAGTCTGTGTCTGTTGTACCCCGGATGTCTAGGCCCCTATACCCTCTCTCCCAGATTGAATATATTAATAAAGTTCTTCAGCATCATACTTCTGGCCTGGATATCCGCTCTGTGGGCACTAGAAGAGGCCAGTTAATGCTAATGGGGCAGCTTGTTACCAAAATCCCTAGACAGACTATGGGTGACCCGGTTATTCTGGCGGCTCCTTCAAGGGTGAGCGCTACACAAGCTTTTATAAAGGTGACCAGAATCCTGGAGGACTTCTAGTAATATTGTTCTCAGGTCTACCATCTACACAACCTCACTAACGAATGCCAAGGAATAGTTTGCAATGCAAGTGCTTCCATGACAACAAGAAGAGCAGAGCAGTAGTCCTTTATCTTTTTAAATAGATTGTTTCCACTTTAATAGACCAAATGGCACACAGCAGACAAAGCTATTGCAATAATTAGTGATCCGTTGAATCCAGATATTCTAAAGAATGAAAACATGAATTTAAGGAGCCTGTTGCCAAAGGTTAAAAAAATCCTACTGGCTTTATTATTTTATGATTCAATTACCTAAAACAAGTATGTAGATCAGAGGTTACGACTTAATTTAAAGTGTATTTCCAATTTCACAGTCAGATTTGAGAAAAAACTTCTATATGTTCCTGTGCACGCAGCATACTGAAAAATTGCTTTTTAAAAAAATTCTTACCTTTTAGATGTTTTGTTAAATCAGACAAGATGGCTGATTCAAGGTTTTTCTTAGCCCTTTTACAGTGGTCTGCTCTAATGGAAAGACTTGGGACTAAAATTTGAGGATTGCTTTTATCTAAAAAGCTTCAATAACATATCATGGAGTAGTCACCTCAGACCCCTCACCCCTCCTAACATTTCAATTAAATAGAAGCAAGAAGAAATGTTAACCTTTAAAACCCCCAACCCAAGTAAAAAAAATTAAACTGCAAGAAGCATTTTTTTTTTTTTTTTTAGCTTATGCTATGTGAATGAGAACATGTAACAAATATAAAATAGATGTCATCCCAATTGGGCTGAAAAAGTGAAAATACACTTAAAACTTCAGTTGCTTCAGTTCATGTTTTGGGTCTCAGAAGGCTATACAGACATAGACGACCAGGCAGCTAGCATTTTCTGAGGCGGTCACAGGCAATAGTAGCCTATTTTTCTTACAGGTTTGCTTTAAAGCAAAAAGGGCAAAAGCTGGCAGAAGAGGGTCAACTGCAGTTCAAATGCACCTGTGAATGATCTCAGAAGCATCTCAGACTGATGTCATACTGATGCCATCAACACAAACCCAAAGCTTGTTGACGCAGGCCTTTGGAAAGGCTGGAGAGATCTAAGCATTTGTGATGTGATGTTGGTGGACTTATGACGTGCTTTTGAAATGGAAGAGCAGGTCAGTCAATTCTCAAGAGAAAAACTCAGCTTGCTCACTAGAAGGACTGATACAGAAACTAAAGTTTGGATAGTCTGATCTCATAATTTCATGGTAGACTCACTGATGACTACTTTCATGGTGGGAAAGATGGAAAGCCAAAGGAGCAATACATGAGAAACTAAACTAAGAGACACACAACCTCTTTTTTTTTTACTGATCCTCTAACAAGCTATTATTGACATCATGTCAAATCCAATAAAGTCAAATCTTTAGACCACAATTCTTCCTTTGTTGTATATCTCTCATGAACGTACAAAACCTATGATTCGCCAGACCAAATTAACACAGGCCAAGTTATCTTCTATAATTGATAGAGGAATCACAGTGAATTTAACACCCAGTCAGTAAGCTATGTTGTCTATAACTCCAAGGGACAAAAACTGTTAATTATATTTCTCAGAATACATGGGCAGGTGAGAGAGCGCAGTCATCCTCTCTATAAGCTGCAGCAAATAATCTCTGCAGTGAGGAAGATCTAAGGACTGGGATTTCGTGTTCAAGCAGAAAAAGACGTGGGGCTTTTCTAATTAATTTTTGGCCTAAAAAAACAAATTCTGTCCATTATTTATTGTCTTCCAATTAACCCCGCTCCTTAACACAGGATGAGTCAACACAACCATGCTGAGACAATTATTTAAAGCAAAGATCATTTGTAAAGCCTTGTTTTTAATAATGTAAATGTAATCTGTGCCGTGAAAAAAATGGAAAAATAAGAAATTAAAGTCAAAGGTAAAAAAAAAAAAAAAATCTGCCGTAACTTTGACCTCTTCTTTTCCAAAATAAAATGCGTATGGGACTTTATGCAGTGGGAGTGGCTAGGATGACATGGCTTGCTCCCATCCACACTCCCCAACAATGTTCAATTTGAATCTGCAACTGTATAATCACTAGCTGCTTTGAGCAATACCCAACCTTTAAAAAAAAAACCCGCTCTAAAGCTAAAACCTTTTTTGTAATTTGTGTGCTTTTGGGAGATTTCCCTTTACTTCCTATCCTGTTGCCACAACAGGAAATGAGAGATCTCTTCAAATGAAAGGAAATTCCCTCATAGACAGTTTCAGTCACTAACAATTTGAACAATGGCATTAAAATTGGGCTAAAGATACTTAAAAACATTAGGTGATGTCCAAAACGGCTAAATCCAGTGTGTAACGTACCCCTTTACCAGGTCACAAGCAAACTTCTTTGCCAGGTGATTCTCAGTAAATGTGACTTGATTTGATCTACTACAAATTTTGGTTCAATTAACCAGTTTACTTAGGGTGTAAACTGCTGCCTTTAAAGCAGTTGATGGATGGCTCACTATACAGCCATGACCATGCACATTCTCCTTTCCTATCACCTACCTGTATGCGGAGCCTAAGATGACACGGGGGGGTCTCTTGCTCAATTGCTATCCGAGTGCCCCTGGACAAGGCCTGCAAACATCAACTCAAACATTTTGTGACCCTCTTTACATGCTCATTGTATGTTTAATTGTGTTTTATAACAAGCTTTTTGATTTTGCCTGATTAACTTGGCTCCTGTCAGAGAGCGGGTGTGATGAATAGCGGCAATTCTTGTAAAGGGATTTTGTGTGACGGCACCACACAGGCAGATGATTCTGTTTTCATTTTTTCCCTCTAATCGTCTATTGACAAAAACATTTTTCATCTTGAATTGTTCCACATTTACACAGAGCTGTGCTGACAGATTAATGTAACCTCCTTTGAATTGTTATTCCGCGCATGTTCTTCTACTGACATTTGTCAGGAATATGAGGCTTGATGTGCCAAAGAATGTTCGAATGCTTGAAGGAAAAAGAATAGCCTAAAATAGTGAGCTCTATAGGCCTTGGGCATTTACATTAAAATCTCAGACATTGTTATCAGCCCTGTTTGAGTTCTCTCTGTGAACTATGAAACCTCTCTATCTTGCAGAGGTGAGGATAGGGGGGGGGGGGGGAGTTGTGCTGTACACCTAACAATCTTCCTGTCCTAGGGTAACAATGCTGTTCCTCCATAGATACAGTACAATGAATCAGCGTGAACTGAGGACATGAAGTGTACTCCTGGCAGGATCACCAGGTAAAAATAAAGAAAAAAGGTTTTTTTTTTTTAAAAAGGAACTAGCCAACACATCTAAGGACTGGCAAGTTGCAATATATTACATTTTTGTTCTTGTGATTAAATAATAGAAAGGGCTCTCCCTTCATGCAGAAATACTTGTGATCCGGAAACTCTGACAAGCTCCTGGCTTCTCTTTGAATTCTTCATGTTGTGGAGCTTTATTACTTTTATTACAGATCTGCCGGAGCAGGGGCAGTACATTACCTATGGTGCCCCAGCCCTAGGTAATGTATTAAGCCTGGGGCAGCCCTAGGTAATGTACTGCCCCTGCTCCAGCAGATCTGTAATAAAAGTACTAAAGTTCCACTACATGAAAAAAAAAAATCATTCCCTCTGATGATTCACCTCTCCTGCTAGTGCTTCTGCTGCTGACACCCTGTATAGTTCAACCCCTTCCTATGAGCCCAGGCCTTTATGGACCTTCCCAATAGGGGCACATCATTAAGATCTCCTCACAGTATTGCTTTGCTGAGCTTACGTGTCACTACCAGAGCACCACTCAATGCAGAAGCAAGGACGATCCACTGCTGGTGCAAAGAAGAGAAGGAAGAGAACTTCACACATCACTTGACCAAAAAGAAGACAGAAAAGTTGCATGTATGCTAAAATGTATTTATTGATTTTTATTTAAATGGGGAGATTGTCCAAGTTGGCCAAACTAACTAACTATTCTAGAGCTGTGCACAAGCAATTATTGTCAGCCCCATTGCTCCACAAAATTTGCTAATATTTGATATCTATAGAGGTAGAACAAATGACTGCTGGTGGTTTAAAAGACACAAATAGCATAAAGTAATCTTTCAGACAACTGAAACATTGTATGATCATATGAGATTTTTAGCTTCTATATGCTACTTAAGTAGCATATGCCATAGGCTTGTTTTAAATGATTTACTCAGATTCGCGAATATAGCCTTACCATTTACCTTAGTGCTCAGCAGGAAACTTTACCTGAGGGTTTTGGATCTTCTTCAGCAGATACCTTCACCAAACATATCTTTGGCAGGATCCGCAGGAGCGTTGACGTGTCCTCAACCATGTTCATTTGGGCCACGTGTTCAAAGTGACTGGCCCGATGTCCCTGGAACCAAGGCAACACACAATGCAGGATTAAAAACTTGAGTCTACCCAAAGATATTATTGTAGGCGTTAGTGCATAGTGGAAAGATAAACCAACTAATAGTTTATGTTTTATCTTTATGGTGAGATCTCTGCAATCCTCCATCATGCTGTGGCCATTACAAGGAGGTCCTGCTCTTCCTGTTGGATTCTTAAATTATCTTATATTATGGAGAATGCAGGAGAAATGCGAAGCCAGAGGAAACTGAGACAGGAACAATGGCACAGAAATACCAAAAGATATATCACAACAGTAAATGATTTAGCCTTCTAGTTACTCAGTAGTAACAGAATTCTGTGAAATGAGAGGACAGGGTAAGTAGACTATGTACTTTCATTAAGGAAACTAAGGTTTCATGAAGCAACCCACCACTAACAGGAGCTTCTGATGAGGTGGTGACTCTCTTCAAAACCATTTCCAATGTGTATGACTGCCTAATACTATGTCTACATCTGCAGTCAATCAGAAACTAGCACTGGGCTGTCACCCCCCTACCAAAGATGAGACTTTTTTTTAAATTCCTTAACAATAAAGAATATTAGAAGAGATACAGTGTTACAGGTCAGATCAGTAATATGTGGGTAAATGAATATGTTCTTTAATGTCTCTTTCATTATCAGCTGGTGGCTGCCCTTGCAGTTCATGGGCAGCTTCTTCCTTCACCCCTCCTTCATTTGTGTAGAAGCCTTACAGGTCTATTTACAAAAGGGTGAAGAGTTTGGAGAAGGCGGGAGTAGTGAACAATCTAGGCCAAAGTAGCTGATTTGGAAAAATTATCCAATTCAGCTCACTTTCCAGTTTAGCTATGTTGTCCTAGATTGTTCACTTCTGCCTTCTCCAAACTCTTCACCCTTTTGTGAATAACCCTGTTAGACTTACAGTCTTATAATATTCCCCCTTGTCATCTGCTGGATGAAACTCAACGTTATGGCAGGATAACACTGCAGCTGCACACCTGGCCTCATTTAACTGCTTAAATGAAATTGACATTAAACTCAGGAGTTAAACCTTAAAACTGCATTCAAGTACCGCTCCAAGCACACTCCTGTGATGGGCTACAATCTTGGATTCGTTTACTAATTTGTATTGAAGTTAGAGTCCAACATGGGTACAAGCTTGGAGCGGTGGCTAATTTACAACACTCACAGGGACCATGGGGAACAAAAGTAACCCCCCTCCAGAAGGAAGGACAGTGTCAGCACCAATTCAGAGATTATTTGAGGATCTACAGCCGAGTGATACACAAATAACATACATTTTTGTTAATAATTAAGGTACTTGAATGCATTTTTAAAGTGCAGTGTCACTGAGCTTAGCATCACTTTAAGTTCAAATTTTCCAGACAGTGACTGATCAAAGGTGGATACTACTCTTCTAACTGCTTTCATCCTTTAGGATCTCTGGAGGTTTACATCTTGAGCTGCCCAGACCTTCAGCTTGTCAGTGAATACTTTGTTTGCCAATAGCCCTGACCTCCAGTCCTGAGTGCATTCCTGCTCTGTGATATGGTACTGCATTTTGATTCTGCCTGCACAAGTTGAATGGCACAGTTTGGGCAATTCTGAATGTTGTACTCTGGTATTGTCTACCGCACAGTGTTTGCATCTTGTGCAGCTCAATCAGAGTCATCCACCCCCTGCTGGTTAGGCAAAGGGTCCACCACATCCCATCAGTCTCTGCATTTCATTTAAAAAAAAAGGCTTACTTTACTGGGGTGCCATGATTTTGTGCCATTCCTGCGCTCTATTTTTACAGGAGCTACAGCACTACTTGTTCCTTCTCCCTGAAGCCTCACATGGCCAAATGATGATCTTTACTTACCACTTTGTTTCTGAAAGCCTCTTTGCTACAAAAACTCATTAGGATGTGCTAGTTTTGTCAATTTGTATCATCTGAAAACAACATGGCTTAGCCGTTTTCCACTTTAAGGGCAGCTTCGTGGCACCCCACCTGGGACACTAATGGCTCCTTTTATGTGTTCTCTCTATGCTAGTCACAGCGTGCTGCCAGGGAGCTGTTTCTTCTTCATTCTTGTCCTAAATAAAAGTCACAGAAATAGACCGAAACACTCATTGCCAGAGGTGCTCTAAACATAATGTGCTTCTAGAAGACTAATGTGTGTGAGGAGAGCACAAAGTAATGAGTATATTCACTGCATCTTCCTTCATGTGCACCAATCCAGCTCACAGCTATTTTTATGCATCTCCATGATAACAGCCTCCCATAATTCTTGTTCAACCACCCCATCTACACACAGCTTCCTGCACTTCGTCTGGTCTCAGAGAATATAAATAGACTGCAACAATGTACCTGAAGCCTTACATAACCATATCCATGGAACATTCAATTAATTACACTCAAAGTCAAAGCTTGCTTGTTAATGGCATGCAATGCTGAGAGATAACTTCTCTATAGTATTTTTCTAATACATATAGGTGAAAGTGGTCATCTTAAAGTGGAACTTTCAGTAACTTTACAAGTCTGCAGCAATAAATTCCTGACATATCACAATTTACAACAGTAAAATCTTTCAGAAAAGCTCCAACATTTAACATTTATCATTGAAAGCCGTTCTTGAGCTTCAGTTTAGTGTAGCTTTTCCCATGTATTTGCAATGCTACATAGTCACAAGCCTTACATTCTCCAGCAATTCTGCCTGCATCCTTTATTGCAAGGTGTCCTTCTGTGCAGCTTCTGAACCTCCCAGCAATGTGAGCTGTTTAGTGATTCTGGCATTGGTTCTTCTTCAGCTGCAAAAGCGAATGTCAGCATCGGAGAACCTAGAGCAGACACCATGCCGTTTTGTGTTGACACCCATTGCCACTGGCTGCAGTTAACAACTCATTAGGCTGTCAGTTGCAAAGCCCGATCCTCCCACCTCCCTGACATCTATGAATGCCCACCAGCGACTTAGGGGCTGGTGTGTTGTGCATAAGCCGGTCCATATGCCTTCAGTGGTACCCTGCATTCCTAAAGTACAGGTATTAGAGCTAATCTGGGGTCAGAAGTGTATGCATTGGGGCTCATCTGAGGTCTGAAGTGCATGCAATCAGGCTGATCTGAGGTGCATGCATTGGGGCTCATCTAAGATCTGAAGTGTATACATTCGGCCTGATCTGAGGTCTAAAGTGCATGCACTAGGGCTGATCTGAGGTCAGAAGTGCACAAATGACTAATCTGAGGTCTGAAGTGCATTCAATGACGCTGATCTGAGGGGCATGTATTGGGGCTGATTTAAGATCTAAAGTGCATGAATTGAGCTGATCTGGGGCCTGAAGTACATGCACTAGGGCTGTACATGTTTTGTGTGTACACCAGTTAAACCATTTTTGCACTCAAAGTTGTAAACTAAGTATTAATATTTATTGGGTTTAAATTACCATTAACAGAAGAACTATAAGTGCAAAAAACTGAATACAAACCACGTATACAATGTGATATCTGCACCGGTTGTCTAATGCTTGTAAACACGGACATATTTATAAAGCAGTGAATCTGACATTCAGCAAACCTTCTCTGCAGGAAAATCTTCTAGGTGAATGTGTATTAAATTACATTGATTGTTTCTCTGCCAGAGACAATTTGGTACAAGTCACATTCAATGTTTTACAAAAAGACCAGCGTGGAAAAGGTTGCTAACCCCTGGCTTAGATGGTCACAATAATGCGCCCTTTACTAGGGCATAACTTCAAGGGTTGCAAAGGGGCGATTGCTCCAGGGTCTATGTCAATCAGGGGACCACGAGCATGGCCACCTCCCTCTGTCTCTGCATCTCCCTCTCTTTCTTCCTCTCTCTCTCTCCTCTCTGGTCTCTTTGTCTCCCCTTTCTCATGTCTTTCTCTCCCCTCTTTCTCTCCCCCCCCCCTTCTCTCCCCTCTCTGGTCTCACTGTCTCCCCTCTCATATCTTGTTCTCCCCTCTCTCTCTTTTTCTCTCTCTCTCTTTCCCCCCCCCTCTCCCTCTCCTTGCCTGTATACACATCACATTCTCTACAAACTAAATTAAATAAGCCTTCTATCTTTCCTACACATCTCTTTTCCTTTCACTTACCTGCTGTTTGACCCACTGGTGGGCTTATAAGGATTGACGTGATATTTTATCCAGTAGTATTTGGAAGATAGCTCTTCAAGGGGGTCTGTCAAAGGTTTTCATGTGATATTTGAGGGGCCCCTGAATTAAATTATGTCCCAGGGACCTGTGGCATTTTGGGCATCCCCAGAATGTCTGTTCTGACCACATTAATTTTTTTTATTAGAATGCAAATGGCAAAACATGGCAATTTTATGAATGAATGCAAAAGGCAAAATCTAATATGATAAATCACCTTACCTCTGGGAAATCTTGCGGGGGCTTGAGAATCTGAGAATTTTCAATATAAGAGGTCATGTCTGCAGCACCAGTGCCCTCTGCTGGAGACATGTTAAAAAAAGGAAAAAATTGAAATATTTAATACTTTTTATAACTTGTTGAAGCATAATTTTATTCCGTGTAAACAAATGAACAAGAGCATGGATTATTCAGTATGCTTGGATTGCAGGCCTGCATGCATGAGCAGATGCCTGAGCACATAGTAATTGTGTAGTGTAGTGTAGACATGTTCAGTGTATATGGTATGGTCCTAGTTTGCTGTAAATGCTAATACAGTTAAAAACAATAACATCTCTGTTTTCGGTTTACTGATGATTTCTACAAATTACATTTTTGTTTTCAGTCCCCTTTAATGATATTTCATGCATTTCCGAACAGCAGTTAGATCATCTCAAAAATGTGGATGGGGGAACGTGCATGGCATAGTAAATTTCAGACATTCACCCTGCAGCCTATGTGTATTTGTGCACGTCGGGACCATACTATATTCTTTGGTCATATGATTTGCATATTCATGCACACTACAGCCCGTTGTTGGACATGATGATGTCACCTAGCTTTCCCAGGAGGCAGCGGTGAGGTGTGATGCTGTCACCCAGCTTTCCCAGGAGGCAGCAGTGAGGTATGATGATGTCACCTAGCTTTCCTGGATGTCGCAACAGCAGGACGCAGATGCCATCCGCAATTAAATCAGCTCTCGGCTCCCATCGGTTGCGACATGCAATGAAAATTATTAGTGCCCCCCAGATCTGACTGTGGTATCTTATGTGCCCCCCCTAAATATTGTTCCTAGAGTCGCCACTGCCTGGGAGGCAGCGGTGAGATACAATGATGTCGCCTAGCTTTCCTGGGAGGCAGCAGTGAGGTATGATAATGTCACCTAGCTTTCCTGGGAGGCAGCGGTGAGATACAATGATGTCACCTAGCTTTCCTGGGAGGCAGCAGTGAGGTGCGATGACGTCTCCCAGCTTTCCCAGGAGGCAGTGGTCAGATACAATGATGTCACCTAGCTTTTCTGGAAGGCAGCCGTGAGGTGTGAGGATGTCACCCAGCTTTCCCAGGTGGCAGCGGTGAGGTTTAATGATGTCACCCAGATTTCCTGAAAGGTAGTAGTGAGGCATGTTAATGTCACCCAGCTTTCCCAGGAGGCAGCGGTGAGGTACAGTGATATCACCCAGCTTTCTTGGGGGGCAGCGGTGAGATACGATGATGTCACCCAGCTTTCCCGGCTGATCAGCAATTGGGGTTAACATTCCGTTTATGGCTCTATTCACACCTATATGTGAGCAGATATTTTTGCGCTGATGCATATTGGCACCCTATTCACTTTTAATAGGCCCTTCATTAGCCTTGAAACAGATCTTTTAGGCAATGCATAGATCATTGACATCTGTGGATTGTGGTGCGCTGAAAGGCAGGCGCTTTCCTTCATCTGTGCATTTGAGTGGCTTTTAAAATGTTTAGCAATGTTCTTCTTCTTCATCTTCTTCATATTATTATTATTATTGCTATTATATTATTATTATTATACAGGATGTATATCATCAACAGTTTGCGCAGTAAAATACTCTTTCTCTATAAATATATAAAAAAAATAAGGAACAGCAAGAATGTAAAAATGTGAAATCTGCACAAATAATCAAAAATTACTATAGAACTGTAAAATATGTACTCAGTGAAAAGATTTAAAAGAATGTATTAGTAAAAAAAAACAAAAAAAAAACACCTATATATATATATGGTATATGTATATATATATATATATATACACTGTATACATACAGTATGTATGTTTATAATGATATTGATGATTTCCAGGGAAAGCTCTTCATCCCCTGGGACAGTACCTGCCAATCAGAGACATATGGCAGCTGGTTAAAGAAAAAGCGGTGACTCCTTGATCAGTAAATTGTATCATGTCCGCTATATTAATCTGTTGAAATGTCAAACCAATAAATGATTAAATATTTACCTTCCTTGCAATACTCCCCTTTGTGTCCAGGCTGATATATCAGTGATGGGTGTGTGTGTGTGTGCTGATTCTTGGCAATCACTGACAGTCAACAAACTTGTCTCCATGGGGACCGAAATCTAACACTTTGCATGCAAATGACTTCAATTTAAGCCATGGCTTCCTCCAAGCACAAAGGGTAGAGGTCATATGTCAGCCTCAGCAAAATCCCTTTTTAATTAGGTTGTCATTTGGTTTTTGTTTTGGGGTTTTTTTCAAATTTTTTTTTTTGAAAGATTGCATTAAAAATGATTACACAGCATCAAAGAAAAAACTCATTTAAAATGCATAATACTAAAGTGGATGTAACCATAACTGAATGGCATTCAATTTTCTAACACACTGTGTATCATAAGCAATTGCCATTGCATTGCATGACAGGATAAATGTCAGTCAAAGTACCACAGTGCTGAATACTGAAAAATGGCCTGGGCTGGAAGGGGGTTTAACACCCGGTCAGTAAGTGGTTAAAAAGAGAACGCTAGCGCAGACACACCGCACACATAGGACTTCGTGTATAAAACTTGATGCCGTTCACACGACACTAGTACCACTAGATGGCGCTGATGAGTATCGGAATTTCCTAGACTCGTGAGTGCCATCTATTTTTTTTTTTTTTAACTCCATGGTCCATGCTTTGATAAACGACTTCCCCTGTGAACAAAAAAGTGATTCGTGAAATCACAACACAACAAAAAAATTGTGCACGAGGGTGCTTTGGTCCTCCTCCGAAGAGGAAGGGCCTTGAATTTCCTGAACCCCCGGGACGCAAGGCTCCTGACAGGGGTAAGGACGGCTCAGGTCCACCTACCCTAATGCCGGTGGAACCCTCTCCTCAGGGGCAATCTGGGGCTGGTCCCACAAGTACTGGGTAAGGGGCTCCCCCGAAGTGAGAACCCCCCCAAGTGGGGGAAGGCAGAAAAGGCCGTGAAGGTCACAGAGCCTGCCCCCGAACATCAGGGTACCCGCACCCTCTGTCATCTGTGGAGTCAAAAGTGCATTGGTGCATAAAAAAGTGCATAAATAAAAGGTGCCAGTGCACAGACCTGGCAGGCCATCCGGCCAAGGTATAAAAATTGTCCCGGGTTAGCCAGAAGGCCTGCCCAAGAAGCGTGGTGCAGAAAATGCTTTACCCACCCCCAGGGGTGCCGGAAAATCACCTGGGTTTAGAGCCACACTTGATTCGCCTGCACTAGATCACGCCACCCCCCTCTGCACTCCTTGAACCCTCCAGCCAGAAAGGAGAGCAGCACCCATCCCCATTAAGGAAGCATCTGCGCCTGAAAGATCCCGTAGAGCAGTGGTTCTCAACCTTTCTAGGGCCGGGACCCCTTGGTAACATTTTCCAAGTTGTGGTGACCCCCAACAGAGCACTGGACTCGGAACTTAGTAACGGACTGGATTCAGGACTTAGTAAGGCACTGGACTCAGGACATAGCAACACACTGGACTTAGAAATAAAAATAGAAGCACACTCACAAGAATGCAAGCCCTCCCCAGCCCCTGCTACCTGCTGGCCTGCTCTGTCTCCGTGCAGCGTTCTCAGTCTCAGCACTGCTAAGATGCCCGGCTCCTGCAGAGCCCGCACTGTATGGGAGGCAGGAGGACAGCAACGGCTGTGAATAGTCCTGCTGTAAACACTGCCCGACCACTAGATAGACTTTAATATTTACAGCCGTTGCTGTCCTCCCTCTGACTGACACTGCTGCGCAAGGAGGAGGCTGAGGAGGCTCTCACCCAGCGCAGCAGAAATGGACGCGGTGACCCACTCAACAATGGGTTGAGTTCGTGACCCAAAGGTTGAGAACCGCTGCCCTAGAGAAACCTTCCAACTCCCACCCTCACTCCAGAGAGAACTAAGTAACTATTCCCCCGACAGGACGGTTCTTCTCCCCTCCAGAAACTGATAATAACAGATACTACACTTGATCTTAGCCAAAAGGCAGAGACGTGTGAGCGCCATCTACTGTATTTTTATTTTTTTTAAGCCCGTGGACGTGCATCAAAACAAACTTCCCCCTGTGAACAAAAAAAGTGCAACCGTGAAATCACAGCACACAAAAACGTGCACAAGGGTGCAAGGTCCTTCCGAAGAAGGGACCTACTTCCTGACCCCCCGGGGCGCAAGGCTCCTGACGGTGGTTGAGACTGTTGGCCCACCAACCCGAAGGCCGGTGGACCATTTCCTTCGGGGACCTGCCGAAACAGGTCTCTCACAGTACTTGGCAGGGGGGATCTCCCGAAGAGAAACCCCCCTCCTGGGTGGGAGGAGACAGAGAACCCCGTTCGAGGCACAGAATCTCCTCCCAGCATCAGGAATAGGCCCCGAAGAAACCTGCACCTTCAGCATCTGTGGGTCAAAAAGCTTTAAAAAAAAAAAAAGCCAATCGTGCATGGAGTGCATAAATAATACTAAAGTGCCAGTGCACCACGCTGACAGGCCTTAGGGGCCGAGTGCAAAAAAATTGCCCCGGACTAGCCATAAGGCCTGTCCAAGAGGCGTTGTGCAGAAAATTGCAATGTGGTGTGTGACCAAGTGATCAGTGAGTCAATGTGGGTCTCCCACACCCAAGTGACTTCCTGAGCACCCCTGGGACGCCACCCCCAGGGGGCACAACACCACGGGCTTCTGCCGCCTCCCAACCCTCCAGCCTCGACCAAGCTTCGCATCCATTCCCATCAGAAGGTAGTGCCGTCAGGGGTCCATCCCTACCAACGGTGACAAGCCCAGAATCTAACCAGGAGGGACTGTACCCCATCTGACACCCACCAATTACGCCGATAAATACTAAGCCACCATCCTAATCACCTCGAGAAGGAGTGGTGTCGTTCTTCCACCGGCAACTGATAAGAACAGATACTACACTTGATCTTAGCCAAAAGGCAGAGAACAGCGCCATCTACTGTATACATCGGGCAAAAGTTTAATACATGAAGCCCATAGATTCCAGAATGAAGGCAACATAATATCACTGCGCTTCTCAGAAGGCCACTGCAGCTTATTGCTGTGTATGAGACTATTGAGTGACATTCACATTGTGACATTGATCACATTCATAGTGAAAGGATAGTTACTTGCTACAATGAGTGTGGTGAAGCGTATTAGCAGCACGCAAAGAAAAAGGAAACCAAAGTTTATATTTATTGTAAGTTCACGTTTGTTATTCGAAGGACTGCTTGTATTACCTGCCGTTAGGGAGCTGTAAGAAACCAGCAGCATCATTAGAATAAGCAATAAAGCTTAAGTGAGTTCCCACTTGCAGGCTCAAATGCAAAAACTAAATTATCAATGCATATTTTTTAATTTGATTTATTTTATTTTTTAATTTAATTGTATTCTTTTGTTTTTATGTATTGATTTTTTTATCTGGACTATGGCTTTATTAGCTGAGTCCTCCTTTAATACCAGTGCATCCTTCTATGTATGATGATTAATAATAACATAGACATGCCAGGTGTAAAGTGCTGAGATTGTGAAATACTTACACTTGCAGAACATTCACTTCCTGCTTTGAAAGTGCAAAATTAGTTCAGTTTGCCAAAGCAATGCACACTGGGATTGCCTTGTCATCAGAAGAGCAATCCTGGGAAATCTCATGAGATTTTAGGGAAAGGCATTTTCCTCCCCTGAGATGATGTGCATGGTCAGATGTCCTAGTCACATGTCTAGTCACATGTGCCAGAAATCCAGGAAGTAATAGAGCTAGTAATAGCCCTTAGTAAACATGGCCACTGACAGAAGACTGGAGAAGAAAAGAGAAATAAGGAATGCAAAGAATAAAAAGCCGGCAATTATCTAGAAGTATGTGTTTGTAGATTGTCATTACTAAACATGTCTAAAGGTGCATTTGTTGTTATTTTAGAGATATGGGTAAAGTTCTTCTTTAACCCTTTCGCTGCCAAGGACGTACAGCGTACGGAGC
>NW_017306336.1:0-396 GCF_000935625.1 Nanorana parkeri
TTTTTCTTTAAAGGAGAACTATGGGGTTAGGGGTTTTCCCCTAAAATATATAAAAATAAGGCATAAACTAGACTACATTAAGGAAATGGAGCGCCTCTTGCCAGATCAAGATACTTATGAAACTCTAAGAAAAGATCCAACTTCCCTCTATCAAAAAGAGCTAGTGAAGCTAGTAAAGAAGGGAAAGACACTAAGGAATTCTTAATAAAAAAGAGGAAAAATATTTAGTACCATCGCAATGTAGAATACCCATTATCTACTATCTGCCAAAAGTCCATAAAGATCTGCAGAACCCCCCCGGTCGACCGATAGTTAACGGTATTGGATCGGTCACAAATCGAGTCGGGGAGTATGGGGATTTTTTTCTACAGCCCCTTGTACAACAGAGTTCTACCT